>NC_091993.1:80088371-80199083 GCF_044704955.1 Pristiophorus japonicus | reverse complement strand
CCCCCACACACACACTGACCCCTCGCTCCCCCCCCACACACACACTGACCCCTCGCTCCCCCCCCACACACACACTGACCCCTCGCTCCCCCCCCACACACACACTGACCCCTCGCTCCCCCCCCACACACACACTGACCCCTCGCTCCCCCCCCCCCACACACACACTGACCCCTCGCTCCCCCCCCCCAACACACACACAGACCCCTCGCTCCCCCCCACACACAAACAGACCCCTCGCTCCCCACCCCCCCCCACACACACACAGACCCATCGCTCCCCACCCCCCCCACACACACACAGTCCCCTCGCTCCTCCCCACACACACACACACACACACACTAACCCCTCGCTCCCTCCCCACACACAGACCCCTCGCTCCCCCCCACACACACACACCCCTCGCTCCCCCCACACACACACCCCTCGCTCCCCCCCACACAGACCCCTTGCTCCCCCCCCACACAGACCCCTCGCTCCCCCCCAACACACACACCCACCCCTCGCTCCCCCCCAACACACACACCCACCCCTCGCTCCCCCCCAACACACACACCCACCCCTCGCTCCCCCCCAACACACACACCCACCCCTCGCTCCCCCCCAACACACACACCCACCCCTCGTTCCCCCCCAACACACACACCCACCCCTCGCTCCCCCCCAACACACACCCACCCCTCGCTACCCCCCAGCACATACACCCCTCGCTCCCCCCATCACACACACCCACCCCTCGCTCCCCCCCAACACACACCCACCCCTCGCTCCCCCCCAACACACACCCACCCTCGCTCCCCCCAAACACACACCCACCCCCTCGCTCCCCCCAAACACACACACTAATCCCTCGCTCCCCCCCAACACACACACTAACCCCTCGCTCCCCCCCCCACACACACACTAACCCCTCGCTCCCCCCCAACACACACACTAACCCCTCGCTCCCCCCCCACACACACTAACCCCTCGCTCCCCCCCCCACACACACTAACCCCTCGCTCCCCCCCACACACACTAACCCCTCGCTCCCCCCCCACACACACTAACCCCTCGCTCCCCCCCCCACACACACACTGACCCCTCGCTCCCCCCCCCACACACACACACTAACCCCTCGCTCCCCCCCCCACACACACACTAACCCCTCGCTCCCCCCCACACACACACACTAACCCCTCGCTCCCCCCCACACACACTGACCCCTCGCTCCCCCCCCACACACACTGACCCCTCGCTCCCCCCCCACACACACTAACCCCTCGCTCCCCCCCCACACACACTAACCCCTCGCTCCCCTCCCACACACACACTAACCCCTCGCTCCCCCCCCACACACACACACATACACTGACTCCTCGCTCCCCCCCCACATACACACTAACCCCTCGCTCCCCCCCACACACACACGAACCCCTCGCTCCCCCCCACACACACACTAACCCCTCGCTCCCCCCCCACACACACACTAACCCCTCGCTCCCCCCCCACACACACACTGACCCCTCGCTCCCCCCCCCACACACACACTAACCCCTCGCTCCCCCCCCACACACACACTAACTCCTCGCTCCCCCCCCACACACACACTAACTCCTCGCTCCCCCCCCACACACACACTGACCCCTCGCTCCCCCCCCCCCACACACACTGACCCCTCGCTCCCCCCCCACACACACACTAACTCCTCGCTCCCCCCCCCACACACACTGACCCCTCGCTCCCCCCCCCACACACACACTGACCCCTCGCTCCCCCCCCACACACACATACACTGACCCCTCGCTCCCCCCCACACACACATACACTGACCCCTCGCTCCCCCCCCCACACACACACACTGACCCCTCGCTCCCCCCCCCACACACACACACACACATACACTGACCCCTCGCTTCCCCCCCACACACACACTGACCCCTCGCTCCCCCCCCACACACACACTGACCCCTCGCTCCCCCCCCCACACACACACTAACCCCTCGTTCCCCCCCCCACACACACTAACCCCTCGTTCCCCCCCCCCCACACACACACACACCCACCCCTCGCTCCCCCCCACACACACATTAACCCCTCGCTCCCCCCCCACACACACACGGTAACCCCTTGCTCCCCCCCCACACAGTAACCCTTCGCTCCCCCCACACACAGTAACCCCTCGCTCCCCCCACACACACAGTAACCCCTCGCTTCCCCCCCCCCACACACAGTAACCCCTCGCTCCCCCCCCCACACAGTAACCCCTCGCTCCCCCCCCCACACACACAGTAACCCCGCGCTCCACCCCCACACACAGTAACCCCTCGCTCCTCCCCCACACACAGTAACCCCTCGCTTCCCCCCCCCACACACAGTAACCCCTCGCTCCCCCCCCACACAGTAACCCCTCGCTCCCCCCCCCACACACACAGTAACCCCTCGCTCCCCCCCACACACACAGTAACCCCGCGCTCCACCCCCACACACAGTAACCCCTCGCTCCTCCCCCACACACAGTAACCCCTCGCTCCCCCCCCACATACACACTAACCCCTCGCTCCCCCCCCACACACACACACACAAACCCCTCGCTCCCTCCCGCACACACACACTGACCCCTCGCTCCCCCCCCCAACACACACACAGACCCCTCGCTCCCCCCCACACACAAACAGACCCCTCGCTCCCCACCCCCCCCCACACACACACAGACCCATCGCTCCCCACCCCCCCCACACACACACAGTCCCCTCGCTCCTCCCCACACACACACACACACACACACTAACCCCTCGCTCCCTCCCCACACACAGACCCCTCGCTCCCCCCCACACACACACACCCCTCGCTCCCCCCACACACACACCCCTCGCTCCCCCCCCACACAGACCCCTTGCTCCCCCCCCACACAGACCCCTCGCTCCCCCCCAACACACACACCCACCCCTCGCTCCCCCCCAACACACACACCCACCCCTCGCTCCCCCCCAACACACACACCCACCCCTCGCTCCCCCCCAACACACACACCCACCCCTCGCTCCCCCCCAACACACACACCCACCCCTCGTTCCCCCCCAACACACACACCCACCCCTCGCTCCCCCCCAACACACACCCACCCCTCGCTACCCCCCAGCACATACACCCCTCGCTCCCCCCATCACACACACCCACCCCTCGCTCCCCCCCAACACACACCCACCCCTCGCTCCCCCCCAACACACACCCACCCCTCGCTCCCCCCAAACACACACCCACCCCTCGCTCCCCCCAAACACACACACTAATCCCTCGCTCCCCCCCAACACACACACTAACCCCTCGCTCCCCCCCCCACACACACACTAACCCCTCGCTCCCCCCCAACACACACACTAACCCCTCGCTCCCCCCCCCACACACACTAACCCCTCGCTCCCCCCCCCACACACACTAACCCCTCGCTCCCCCCCCACAGACACTAACCCCTCGCTCCCCCCCCACACACACTAACCCCTCGCTCCCCCCCCACACACACACTGACCCCTCGCTCCCCCCCCCACACACACACACTAACCCCTCGCTCCCCCCCCCACACACACACTAACCCCTCGCTCCCCCCCACACACACTGACCCCTCGCTCCCCCCCCACACACACTGACCCCTCGCTCCCCCCCCACACACACTGACCCCTCGCTCCCCCCCCACACACACTAACCCCTCGCTCCCCCCCCACACACACTAACCCCTCGCTCCCCTCCCACACACACACTAACCCCTCGCTCCCCCCCCACACACACACACATACACTGACTCCTCGCTCCCCCCCCACACACACACTAACCCCTCGCTCCCCCCCCACACACACACTAACCCCTCGCTCCCCCCCCCCACAGACCCCTCGCTCCCCCCCCCACACACTGACCCCTCGCTCCCCCCCCACACACACACTGACCCCTTGCTCCCCCCCACACACACACTGACCCCTCGCTCCCCCCCACACACACTAACCCCTCGCTCCCCCCCCACACACACTGACCCCTCGCTCTCCCCCCCACACACACACTAACCCCTCGCTCCCCCCCCACACACACACACATACACTGACCCCTCGCTCCCCCCCCCACACACACACTGACCCCTCGCTCCCCCCCCACACACACTGACCCCTCGCTCCCCCCCCACACACACTGACCCCTCGCTCCCCCCCCACACACACTAACCCCTCGCTCCCCCCCCACACACACACTAACCCCTCGCTCCCCCCCCCACACACACACTAACCCCTCGCTCCCCCCCCACACACACACACACATACACTGACCCCTCGCTCCCCCCCCACACACACACTAACCCCTCGCTCCCCCCCACACACACACTAACCCCTCGCTCCCCCCCCACACACACACACTAACCCCTCGCTCCCCCCCCACACACACACACATACACTGACCCCTCGCTCCCCCCCACACACACACTAACCCCTCGCTCCCCCCCCACACACACACTAACCCCTCGCTCCCCCCCCACACACACACTAACCCCTCGCTCCCCCCCCACACACACACTAACCCCTCGCTCCCCCCCACACACACACTAACCCCTCGCTCCCCCCCCACACACACTAACCCCTCGCTCCCCCCCCACACACACACTAACCCCTCGCTCCCCCCCCACACACACACTAACCCCTCGCTCCCCCCCCACACACACACTAACCCCTCGCTCCCCCCCCACACACACACTGACCCCTCGCTCCCCCCCACACACACTGACCCCTCGCTCCCCCCCACACACACTGACCCCTCGCTCCCCCCCCACACACACTGACCCCTCGCTCCCCCCCCACACACACTGACCCCTCGCTCCCCCCCCACACACACACTAACCCCTTGTTCCCCCCCCACACACACACTAACCCCTCGCTCCCCCCCCACACACACACTAACCCCTCGCTCCCCCCCCACACACACACTAACCCCTCGCTCCCCCCCCACACACACACTCACCCCTCGCTCCCCCCCCACACACACACTAACCCCTCGCTCCCCCCCCACACACACACTAACCCCTCGCTCCCCCCCCACACACACACTAACCCCTCGCTCCCCCCCCACACACACACTGACCCCTCGCTCCCCCCCCCCACACACACACTAACCCCTCGCTCCCCCCCCACACACACACTAACCCCTCGCTCCCCCCCACACACACATACACTGACCCCTCGCTCCCCCCCCCACACACACACTGACCCCTCGCTCCCCCCCCCCACACACACACACACACACATACACTGACCCCTCGCTTCCCCCCCACACACACACTGACCCCTCGCTCCCCCCCCACACACACACTGACCCCTCGCTCCCCCCCCCACACACACACTGACCCCTCGCTCCCCCCCCCACACACACACTGACCCCTCGCTCCCCCCCCCCACACACACACTAACCCCTCGCTTCCCCCCCACATACACTGACCCCTCGCTCCCCCCCCACACACACACACACACACACTAACCCCTCGCTCCCCCCCCACACACACACACATACACTGACCCCTCGCTCCCCCCCCACACACACACTGACCCCTCGCTCCCCCCCCCACACACACACTGACCCCTCGCTCCCCCCCCACACACACACTGACCCCTCGCTCCCCCCCCACACACACACTGACCCCTCGCTCCCCCCCCACACACACACTGACCCCTCGCTCCCCCCCCCCCACACACACACTGACCCCTCGCTCCCCCCCCCCCACACACACACTGACCCCTCGCTTCCCCCCCCCCACACACACACACACTGACCCCTCGCTCCCCCCCCCACACACACACACTGACCCCTCGCTCCCCCCCCCACACACACACACACACATACACTGACCCCTCGCTTCCCCCCCACACACACACTGACCCCTCGCTCCCCCCCCACACACACACTGACCCCTCGCTCCCCCCCCCACACACACACTGACCCCTCGCTCCCCCCCCCACACACACACTGACCCCTCGCTCCCCCCCCCCACACACACACTAACCCCTCGCTTCCCCCCCCCCACACACACACTAACCCCTCGCTTCCCCCCCACATACACTGACCCCTCGCTCCCCCCCCCACACACACACACACACACACCCACACACTAACCCCTCGCTCCCCCCCCACACACACACACATACACTGACCCCTCGCTCCCCCCCCACACACACACTGACCCCTCGCTCCCCCCCCACACACACACTGACCCCTCGCTCCCCCCCCCACACACACACTGACCCCTCGCTCCCCCCCCACACACACACTGACCCCTCGCTCCCCCCCCACACACACACTGACCCCTCGCTCCCCCCCCCCCACACACACACTGACCCCTCGCTCGCTCCCTCCCTACACACACACACACACACACACACACACACGGACAGGTCCCCGCGCTCCGGCTCCTACCTGGACAGGTGTTTGAGGATTTGCTTCTTGATGAGCCCGGCCATGCTGTACTCGGCTCCGGAATCCCAGCCCAGCGGTCAGTCAGGCCTTCAGCGAGTCCCCGCCGGCTCGAGCCATGACCCCGGGCGCCCGTTGGTTGTTTGGCTGTCACCCACTGGCGCCTCACCCGCCGCGGAAACTCCGCCCACTTGGGCAAGATGGGCAGTCGGGGCGGCGCGGGGGCGGGAACAGCACTGCGCCACCTGCTGGCCAGCGCTCGGAACCGCAACCCGGCCAATGCAATGCAATACGGTGTCCTTCAATAAAACATCTTGTACCTGGGCTCAAGCACACGATGTTTGGCACAGTTTCTTGTTGTTGAGGGATGTTTGCTTTCTTTAAAAAAAACTTTAATTTCATTGCTTCCCCTTCAACCTTCGCTCCTGTCCTGAAGGTCATGACTCTTTGCATATTGTTCTAAAGGCACTGGCTCCCCCTTGTGTCTCTCCCAAGTAGCATTCTTCATGTGTGACTTTAGACATAAGTGGTGTCCTGTCCAAATAGAATTTTAATTTAATTTGTTAAGTTTCCTTTAAACTTTTTGTTAAGCTACAGTTTTTATTGTTTGTGCCCTTTAAAAAGGAGGCACATGCTGAACTTTAATTAAGCAATTGCCGGTGTTAAGAATCAGCAGGCTAAGTATCAGAATGAAGAGGTAAACCTGGACCATGCCTTCAAGTAGGCACTTCAAGTAGGATAGTGATCAGAAGCAGGCACCGTAGCTAATTTCTCCTCCCCTGACTTCAATGTGTGGCGACTGGTGATTTAACTATTATCCAGCATTGGTGGAGGCTGTGAGCAAATCGCTGACCCTCTGGGGCACAGCTATTAAATTGCTTTTTAAAAAGAGTTTATGTCTGCTCGTTACCATCTTCTGCTGTTCTTAAATCTAGCCTGCCACTACACCAAGGTAACCCCTGAAAGCCAAAGATGCCAGGTGCGTGGCTGTGCTGGAGTATCATGAGCCTGTTGGCACACACGTGGCCCTCATCTCATGGCTTTTGCATCATAGGATGGTCTGGAAGATCCAGATCCAAAGTCTTTGGCTGAGGGGTTACGCAACCTCTGGCCAGCAAAGTCTTGATGTTCACATGCCAACGGCAACTCCTGCTGCTCACTTGTGCACTCTCCTCTGGTTCATTCTCTAATTCCCCAGGGTCGATGTGTTCAAAGTGTTACGAGGGAAGGATTGAGTGAGTGACACACGTAATATATCAGGGACTTCAGGTTGTTCCTCCAGCACATTTATAGGGCGAAAAAGGAAGAGATATTACAGTGGTGTCCTAATGACAAAGAGTGCTTCTATAACTTCAGTGGAAGGAGTAATATGAGGGTTTCATGATAATGGTTTGCTGACAGGTAAGGTGGGGTACAATTAGATAAGGAAGAGAAGCAGAACTTCATCACGAACATTAATTAGCACACATCCTCCCACTTCCGTTTTTCTGACATCATCTGTGTTCTGCTTCCCAAGGATTTGAGAGGGTGAAAGGTTGGTGGTTTGTGGCAACACCACATGTCTCAGTTCTCTCTTGACTGTTAATGGCCATCCAGCCTTTGAGAAAAATGCAAAATATCTTTCTACACCACAACATGCAAAATCCCAGGTGCCCATATAAGGGTGTGATGACCAGGGCCTGCACCAAGCAATTATATCAAGTTTGAGGCTTTTTGTGGAATGAATACATGCAAGCATGAATGCTGGGGTGTCAAAGGCACAACAGTGCCTCATGTGCAATGAGGGTTTGTGTGGGGGGTAGAATCAGTGTAAGTGGCAGACATGCTTAGCACAGTATATCACTGGACAATGTGACTGGCTCTTTGTAAAGTCCTGTCCCTGCAGTACAGATTCACACGAGGCACATACTGGAGTCAAGGTCACTCAGGACCTGCACCTTTATTACACAGCTCTCGAATGCCACACTTGCCTGAGACCTGTCCTTATATACCTGTCTGGGACAGGTATCCAGTGTCTCCTGCAAGTGCACCCCTGGTGGTAAGGTAAGCTTGTGGTTACAGGTCATCTCTAGTTACAGTCATGTATAGCATGGTAAGATACAGTTATGTACAGTAGTGTGAGATACATGACATCACCCTCCCCCAAGGTCTTATTGTCTTTATAGGTTCAGTCTCTCAGGTGGTCTACGCTCTCGCGTGGAGCGTCTTAGTTGTGGTTCAGTTGTTTGCCTTGGTGCCTGTTTTTCTTTCGGTGTGATTGCTGGTATCTCACCTGGGCTGTCTGTTTCGTTCAGCATGATTGTTGGTGTCTTGCCTGGTCCATCTGTTGGGATTGCCCTTTACTCAGGTTGTTCCCTCTGTCTGTCCACCAGGTATGGTGTGAGTTCCACATTGTAGTCTGCCTCTGGTTCAGCAGTGTTGTTGGTAAATCTACTTTTGACTTGGTCGACATGCCTCCGGCAGGTTTGGCCATTGTCCATTTGTACCACCAGTAGCCTGTTTCCTTCCTTGCCTGTTACTGTCCCTGCAAGCCATTTGGGACCACTGCCATAGTTTAGCACAAACACTTTGTTCCTATCTCATTCCACCTCCCCCTCGAATTTCGGTCATGGTACTCGGTTACCTTACGGCATTTTGACTCAACGATTTCATGCATGTCTGGGAGGATTAATGAGAGCCTTGTCTTCAAGGTCCGTTTCATCAATAGTTGCGCGGGGGGAACTCCAGTCAATGAAAGCGGACGAGATCTGTATGCCAGCAGCAGTCGCGACAGGCGGCCCTGCAGCGTGGGACCTTGGATTTTGAGCATGCCTTGTTTAATGATCTGCACTGCTTGCTCTACCTGGCCATTGGAGGCCGCCTTGAACGGTGCCGTCTTAACGTGATTTATGCCGTGGTCACTTATAAAATCTTGGAATTCTGCGCTGGTGAAGCACGGACCATTATCACTGACCAATATGTTAGGAATGCCGTGTGTTGCGAACATGGTTCCAAGGCTCTCCACAGTGGTGGAGGTGGTGCTCGAGTTTAAAATGGTTCATTCGATCCACTTAGAAAATGCATCTACAACTACGAGGAACATTTTGCCCATGAATGGGTCCGCATAGTCTACGTGCACCCGCGACCACGGTTTGGTGGGCCAGTGGCTCAGGGGGGGCCTCCCTGGGGGCATTACTGAGTTGGGCACAAATGGTGCACCGTCGGACGCAGAGCTCCAAGTCCGCGTCAATGCCAGGCCACCAGATGTGGGATCTGGCTATGGCCTTCATGAGAATGATCCCCGGGTGCTCGCGGTAGAGCTCCCGGACAAATGCCTCTCTGCCTCGCAGAGGCATAACTACTCGGCTGCCCCACATCAGGCAGTCTGCTTGTAGTGACAGCTCATGCATGCGCCTATGGAAAGGTTTGATCTCCTCGGGGCAGGCATCGCGAGCCTCTGCCCAGTCACCAGTTAAGACACATCTTTTTACCAGGGATAACGTGGGGTTGCTGGTCGTCCAGGCTCTGATTTGGCAAGCCGTCATTAGCGAACCTGTGGACTCAAAGGCATTGATTGCCATGACTATCTCACAGTCCTGTTCGTCAGACCCTTCCGTGGTCACCAGGGGTAGCCTGCTAAGCACGTCGGCACAGTTGTCTGTGCCTGGTCTGTGCCTTATGGTGTAATCGTAAGACGCCAGCATGAGTTCCCACCGTTGAATGCGCGCCGGGGCATTGGCGTTTCTTACCTTGCTCTCGGACCGTAGGGACGTGAGGGGCTTGTGGTCGGTTTCTAATGCAAACTTGGCCCCGAAAAGCTATTGGTGCATCTTTTTGACACCGTACACGCACTCGAGCGCCTCCTTCTCCACCATTCTGTACCTGCGCTCCGCCCACGAAAGTGACCTGGAGGCATAAGCAATAGGTTGAAATTTACCCGCACTATTGACATGTTGTAAAACGCACCCAACTCTGTACGCTGACGCATCACATGTGAGAATTAGGTTTTTACCTGGATCAAAGAAAGCCAAAAGACTGTTGGAACACAGAAGGTTGCGTGCCTTATTGAAGGCGCGTTCCTGGGCGTCTCCCCAAAACCAATCGCACCCCTTTCTGAGTAGCACGTGGAGAGGCTCCAGCAGTGTGCTTAAGTTCTGCATAAAGTTTCCAAAGTAATTGAGTAGCCTGAGAAAGGCGCACAGTTCTGAGACATTCCGGGGCCTGGGTGCCAGGCGAATTGCTTCGGTTTTGGACTCTGTTGGGCGGATTCCATCAGCGGCAATCCTTCTGCCCAAAAATTCAACCTCGGGCGCGAGAAACAGGCATTTGAATTTCTTAACTCTTAGGCCTACCCAATCCAACTGCTTTAGTACTTCCTCCAAATTGCGGAGATGGGAGTCGGTGTCCCTGCCCGTGCTAAGTATGTCGTCTCGAAATACAACCGTCCCTGTGATGGACTTGAGCAGACTCTCCATGTTGCGCTGGAATATAGATTGGGCATCGATTGTCCATGAAAAGGCCTCGATGTGTGTTGATGGTGGTGAGTAGCTTGGACTCATCGGTCAATTCTTGCGTCATATACACAGATGTGAGATCTAGTTTTGAGAAAAGTTTTCCTCCAGCCAATGTGGCAAATAAGTCCTCTGCTCTTGGCAGCGGGTATTGGTTCTGTGGGGAGACTCTGTTTATGGTAGATTTGTAGTCCCCACAGATTCGTACGGATCCATCAGGCTTCATGACTGGGACGATGGGACTTGCCCAGTCGCTAAATTCCATGGGTGAGATAATGCCTTCCCGCAGAAGCCTGTCCAGTTCATGTTCAATCTTTTCCCTCATCACATCGGGCACAGCTCTAGCCTTGTGATGGACCGGTCTAGCATCCTGTGTGATGTAGATTTTGACTTTCGCTCCTTTGAAGGTGCCCACACCTGGCTGAAAGAGATGCTCAAATCGACAGAACTGTTGAGCAGGAGGTCCGTTCCTCTGACGACATGGCATGAACATCATCACATTTCCAGTTTAGTTTTGCCAGCCAGCTTCTCCCCAGTAGTGCTGGGAGATCTCTGGGGACAAGCCACAGGGGAAGTCGGTTCACTGTCCCTTTTTTGTGTGACTGAGAGCATGGCGCTGCCGAGGACTGGGACGATTTCTTTGGTATAGGTCCTTAGTTTGGTGTCGACCCTTGTGAGTTTTGGTCTGTCTCTTTTGTGCGGCCACAGCTGTTCAAATTGTTGAGCGCTCATGAGAGATTGACTCGCTCCCGTATCCAGCTCCATGTTGATGGGTATCCCGTTGAGTAGGACCTTCATTATTATTGGAGGCGTCTTGTTGTAGGAGCAGTGGCCATTGATCGTGTTGACCCGCTGTACCTCGGTGTCCCGGTACTGTCCCCACCATCTTCTGGTCCACTTTCCGACCCTTCTGATTCGTATACCAGCCGAGCTGCCGTTTTTCTGCACATGCGGACCAGATGCCCTGTATCGTCACAGTTTCTGCAAACAGCATGCTGAAATCGACATCCCCTTGATGAGTGACTTCCCCTACATCTCCAGCACAGACCGCTTCCATTGTTTCCAAAGGATGAGCTGCGTCTGGCTGATCTCTCTTGAGCTTCTCTCAGTTTGTAGTTGATTGCTCGCATTGTGGGTTGATGAGGTGTGAACGCCCATTCATGTGGCCCTTGATGGCTTCTGGTGCCACTGCCTGCTGTTGAGGGCCTGCTTTCCTGCCTTTGTCTGTGTGTGGGGGTAGCGGCTTGTTTCATGCTGTGAACCCCTTGTTCCGATGTTTTGTTTGTTGTCGTACCCACAGTGTAGATCAACCTCGTCTCTTCTTCACCTGCCAGGAATGTCTGTGCAACCAGTGCTGCTGCCTCTAGGGTCAGGTTCTTGGTCTCTACGAGCTTTCGGAATATGCCTGCGTAGCCTATTCCTTCAATGAAAAAGTCTCTCAGCATTTCTCTCCTCAGTTCATCGGAGAACTCACATAAACTAGCCAACCTCCGAAGTTCCGCCACGAAGTCAGGTATGGACTGGCCCACACAACGTCTGTAGTTGTAGAACCTGTGTCTGGCCATGTGTAGGCTGCTCGCTGGCTTCAGGTTGTCTCTTACCAGTGTGCTCAACTCTTCAAATGATTTGCTTGCTGGTTTCTCGGGTGCCAGCAGGTCCTTCATTAAGGCGTAAGTTTTCGAGCCACAGCTGGTCAAGAGATGGGCTCTTCTCTTGTCTGCCTTATCGTCACCTAGCCAGTCTTTGGTTACAAAGCTTTGCTGGAGCCTTTCTATAAAGTCCTCCCAATTATCTCCAGCATTGTATTTTTCATCTGAGCCGTTTATCGCCATTCTGTGGATTCTGTAATCCCATAACTCGTCGCCACTGTAAAGTCCTGTCCCTGCAGTACAGATTCACACGAGGCACATACTGGAGTCAAGATCACTCAGGACCTGCACCTTTATTACACAGCTCTCAAATGCCACACTTGCCCGAGACCTGTCCTTATATACCTGTCTGGGCCAGGTATCCAGTGTCTCCTTCAAGTGCACCCCTGGTGGTAAGGTAAGCTTGTGGTTACAGGTCATCTCTAGTTACAGTCATGTATAGCATGGTAAGATAGTTATGTACAGTAGTGTGAGATATATGACACTTTTCTTACTTTGTCTGAACTGGTAAGGTCATTAAAGTTCTTTCTATACTACTGGGGTTTGGATGGTTAAACTGGCACTGACCACCTCTTTCCATTCTCCTGGGCAATTCTCCTTCGAGCCCTGTACTGCGCCGCGTCAAAGAGACTCTCTCTTCTCTGCCTTACTTCCTGCAACAGCACTTCTACTGTTCCATCTGCAAACCTGGGGGCTCTCTGCCCTCCTGCAGACCTGTCAGATACCTTCTTTGAACTTTGTCATCATCATAGGCAGTCCCTCAGACTCGAAGAAGACTTGCTTCCACTCTAAAAATGAGTTCTTAGGTGAACTTAGGTGCAGCAGAAGCAATGGCGATAATGCTCGCTCCTTTAAGTTGCTGCAAGCCTTTAATTGCTGCAGTTGGAAACTATTTCTTGCTCCCAACGACCAATCTGGAGCATGCTGCCACCTGATGCTTGTCCAAAATATTGCAACAAGATATCCCCAGAACGTCCAGCAGGATCAGCGGTTATGATGGTGGATAGGCACGGTTCATGCTCTGCCATACTTCTGGTCAGGCTCACACCCAATTGGTAAATCCAGGCTCACATATGTACTATGGTCACTTTGGTGAGGCACTGGAGAGGATAATCACCCATGGAACTGTACCCAGCGTCAGTCATAGCCGACAGATGACAGGAAAAAAGAAAAGAGAAAAATCTACAAAATACGTTTTCTTCTGGCCATTTATGGATTGCATTGGCAAAGGTCTGAGAACAGGTCACCTGCCTGGCTAACCAATTGACTGAGGAATGCCATGCATTGCTTGGTGGGGGACTCAAAATTTGGGAGAGGAACATATTTTCATTTCTCGAGTTCTACTTTGAAACATTCAGCACAACAAGCCTATGGTTCCATTGATTCCTTCAGTACCTCGCCCAAATAGCCATTACTCAAACTTGCTGAGTCATGAGGTGGGGGAGGTGGGGCAGGGTTGGTTGGGTGTAATGCGTATTTTACTGCTGTGGAAGTTTTTCAGTGCACAAATAATCAAAAATGATTGATAACTAGGATACGAGCAGTAAACCTATCAATAAAACAACATTATTGCGTAAAACTTCCTTATTCTTGTTCTCCAAATCCCTTGCAATAAAGGCCAACATGCCATTTGCCTTCCTAATTGCTTGCTGTACTTGCATGCTGTCGTGTTTCCTGTACGAGAGAACCAAAATCTCTCCCAACACTAACGTACAATAGTTTCTCACCATTTAAAAAATATTCTGTTTCCTATTCTTCCTACCAAAGTGAATAACCTCAAATTTCCCCACATTATACTCCATCTGCCACCTTATTGCCCACTCACTTAACCTGTCTATATCCCTTTGCAGGCTCTTTGTGTCCTCACAACTTAATGTAATGTATTTGCTTCATGGATTCTTTGCATAAGAATTTATAGCAACACATTGCTATTAAGAACTAGTTGGTTTAGTAACAGTAACGATAGCAGTGGCACCGGGGCTCTACAAAAAAGCGGTAATCTAATATGCGATTGTGTGTGGAATGACTGAATGACTTGCATTTTATTAGGCCTGTTTCATCTAAAATTAAAGAAATAAATATTGCAGAATATGATAGTTTGTCACTTTAATCTTCCAGAAGTGAAGGGATCTTAGTAATATGTGATAATATGTACCTACATCTGTGTTGCTGCATCTTGTATGTTTCACTTTGCAGCCTCAGCCATTCAGTATGTCCCTCGTTACCCTGGCAACCTCAGTTTTTCGGCGCAGACCTTAAGCTCCACCCACAGAGCTTAAGGACAATCTGCGGCGCTCCAAAATGAAAGGTTATGCCGGCGAAACTTGGAGCTTTTTTTGGCGCAATCGGCCACACCTCTACAACTGCGCCAAAAATCGGCCTTGTGGAAAATTGGCCCCAAAGTCTCTGCCATTTCCATGGTTCCCCATTATAATTTCTTTTGTCTCATCCTCTAAGGGACCAATGCTTACTTTTGCTACTCTCTTCTTTTTTTTTCCTTTTTACATATTTGGAGAACTGAGATCAGGAAAGATTGAATGGGCTTTGGCTTTTTTCTCTAAAAAAGAAAAGACCGAGGGGTGACCTGATGGAGGTCTTTAAGATAATGAAAGTTTACATAGAATTACATAAAATATACAGCACAGTAACAGGCGTTCGGCCCAACCAGTCCATGCCGGCGTTTATGCTCCACTCGAGCTAACTCTGTCAGCATAACCCTCTATTCCCATCTTCCTCTTATGCTAATCTAGCTTCCTCTTAAATGCATCTATACTATTTGCTTCAACCACTCCCTGTGGTTCTGAGTTCCACATTCTCACCACTCTCTGGGTAAAGAGGTTTCTTCTCAATTCTCTATTTGATGTCTTAGTGAATATCTTTGTTGTGTCCTTAGATGCTCTAATAATGACTCCACGAGGCGATGTGTTGTACTTGAACTGTAGTGACCTTAGTCCTTTCTTTATTTGTTAACTCCAGAGTGAGGATCACACCTGGTGGCCTGCCTTTTATACTAGACCAGGCACACCTGTACAGGTAACCTACAAGTCTCCCACTGTTGTGGCCTCTGGTGGCAGACATTGTGATAGTACCAACAGTAGCCATGTAGGATACATGATAATCTTATATTGACGGCCTCTAGTTTTGCTCTTCCCCACAAGTGAAAACACTTTCTCTGCATCTACTCTATTCCCTCTAATTTGGTGTCATCTGCAAATTTAGAAATTGTGTTTTTGATTCCAAAGTCTAAATCATTAATATAAATTGTGAACAACAGTGGTCTCAGCACTGATCTTTCTACCTTCTGCCACTTTGAATAGATACCCTTTAATCCCACTCTCTGCTTTCTGTCTTGCAGCCAGCAAGCTATCCATTCTGCTACTTGTCCCCTAACTCTGCATGCTCTGACCTTATTCATTAGTTGATTATGTGGTACCTTATCTGTTATGTATTTAACTCTTTGTAACCTGAATGATACCTGATCACCAGAGGGCCCACCTGTTGAAGTCCCAAGGGATCCCAGCATCACTTGGGAGCACAGTATATAAGCAGGCCACCCCCGAGGTACCTGCACTCTGGAATCTTATTAAAGGAGCTAAGGTCACACTTGCTCATTGTACACAGTACTCAGTTTTATGCTTTATTATGAGTGTATCAATTGACGACGAGGTAACAAACAACCACACGAAAATGCAAAGAACAGTCGGCATCCTGAAGAAGTTCTCAGAAGGGGACAATTGGGAGGCCTTTGTGGAGAGACTCGACCAATACTTTGTGGCCAACGAGGTGGAAGGGGACGAGAATGCTACCAAACGAAGGGCGATCCTCCTAACTGACTGTGGGGCAACAACCTATGGCCTCATGAAGAATCTCCTGGCCCCGGCAAAACCAACAGAGAAATCCTACGAAGAATTGTGTACGCTGGTCTGGGAGCACCTAAATCCTAAGGAAAGCGTTTTGATGGCGAGATATCAGTTCTACACGTGTCAACAATCGGAGGGCCAGGAAGTGGCGAGCTATGTCACCGAACTAAGGCGCCTCGCAGGACATTGTGAGTTTGAGGGATTCCAAAAACAAATGCTCAGAGACTTTTTGTATTGGGCATTGGACATGAGACAATCCTCTGCAAACTGTTGACTGCAGAAACTCCAAATCTAAGTAAAGCCATAACGATAGCCCAGGCATTTATGGCCACCAGCGACAACACCAAGCAGATTTCGCAGAATAAAGAAGTGGCAGCCAGTACTGTGCATAAAGTAACATGGGTCTCGAGCAGAAATGTATATGGCAGAATGTACACGTCGGCTGCTGTAGCCCGACCTCAGATAACTCAGAATCAGCCATCAATTGTTAATGCGAGGCAGGTAACACCCTGTTGGTGCTGCGGAGGTGATCATTGGCCCCATCAATGCCGCTTTAAGCACATTGGGCCCAAGATTCTTTTCTCTCAATCTGGTTCAGTAAAATTACTGAGTCGAATACCTCTTGTGCTTTGAACAAAGAAGTCTTTATTTTACCGGCCGACAAGACTTATCAGACAGAAGATATATTTTCTCGATCGAGCGTACACACTCCCTACGGATAAGTGAAGTTACATCGTAAAGCGACAACAGTTATACAGTTTTGAAAATAAATAACAAAATATAATTAGATTGACATTCTAACTCAGCCACTCATTAGTCAATCTATATGAGATGTTTTTACGAAAGCTCAAGCATTGCCTCTGAATGTTTCAATTTAGTGGTGTGACTACCAACTGAGACCTTGCAATTCTGCAGATTTATCCATATATTCATTTCATGTTACAATTTATGTTATTGGCAGGATTAGTAACTTGAAACCTTGGGAAAGTCTGTTAACTGTGCTGATGTTGCACTATTTGCAATCTGACATTCTCCCAGCTATTCTTCCATGGCTTATACATATCCAGTTTACTTTACTGTCCTTAATTCCATATATTCCGTTCAGATATCCACATTTCCTCCTTTTATCATTCTATGATAACATTTAGGATCATTCTGAGAGTATTGCATTCATCCGTTCACACTCCTTTTCCAGAATCATATTGTTGTTCGTGTCGAGTAGTTCTTTAGTTTGTTGGATCATAACCCGGGAACCCTTGACCACAAGAAGGTTTGCTAACCTTGCCATCATTACTTTACAACAAAGGTTAAGGCAACCAACAATTAGATAGGATCTCCAAGATCCATCTGATAGCCAATCAAACCAGCTAGATCCTTCTGCTGGTGTGGATAACTTCTTCACCTTTCTTCTTATGTGATCAGCGAGATTGGTTATGTTTTCTGAACTATCAGGAATGTAAGGATCTGAATGTCGCACTATCAAGGCACACGTTTCCCCTTTCTCAGCTAACAGGTAATTGAGGGCCATTCGGTTTTGTAATGCTACGGTCCTTATTGCTATCATTTCAGCTGTGATGCCCTCCAGAGCTTCAGCAGTATTGTATTGGCCCCCCTCCTCTCGTGATAGTTTGGCTCTGAATCCATCTGACAGTCTCAGTTAGGGTTAGTGGAACGGGGCGCAAAGGAATTCCCCCTTTGGAATGTATAGGGAATGTGAACACACCCAACATCTAGAAAAGTTCCCATTTTGCGCATAAACATAAGACATGTACAAAAAGGTGTTTACATGGAGCTCTCGTCTCTGTCTCCCCTCCCATGCGCCGAAACTGTCATATATCAACACTATTATACAGAATGTGGCATACAGACAGTTTCATCTTATGGCTCAGGATTCAGATACATAATCCAATTATTTTGCTGATTAAAAGAGTTCAGTTTTCCCGTCTCTCTTCTCAGGTCACCGTCGGTGTAGCTGGCTGTCTATCACTACGGGTAAAAGTTCAAACTGGCCCATGTTCCAATTAGGATGCCAACGGCCTTGTTCAGCTATGGAGAAGAGGAAGTCTGGAACAGAAACAGGAGTTAGAATAACCAGTAAAATAGGTTCGTTAGAGGGTGGTGAGTTTGCAGTGGTGCAGGTGAACCCAGGCACTTTTCCCCTCAACCTTGGCTGCAGTGGGGGTAGTGAGTAACACCTGAAAAGGCCCCTCCCATTGTGGCTCTAATCCCTTCCGAATCCATGCTTCCCTGGTGCCACGAGGGACAATTCGGGTAAAACTGGGAGGTCGAGGTGAGCATCTTGAACCTGGTTGTGAGCTAGTCGCAGAGCCTGAGTCAGAGAAAGAACATAGGTGGTCATCAGTCGAGCTGAGATACCATATCTAGGAACAATTTCCCTCATTAACACCTTAACAACAGTTTGAGCCTTATTGTCCAGGTTAGGGTAGGCTTCAATTCATCTGCTAAACACATCTACTATTACTAACACATATTTGTAACACTGAACTTTTTGCAACTCAATGTAGTCCAACTGAAATGTCTCAAAGGGACCTTCAGGTAGGGGCGTTTTACCCCAATCACAGGGGACTCCCTTCCCTGGATTATGTTGCTGGCAAACCAGGCAACGACTACTGATGTTCTGGGCGAGCGCCTGGAGTCTAGGGTGCCACCAAGTAGCCAAAAGTGTATCACTCATGGTTCTTGCTCCACAATGAGTAGCAAAATGCATACAATCAATAACCCATAGAGCCAACTCGTCAGACATGCAAGTCTGTTCCGCGGGAGTGGTCCAGAGTTAGAAACATTGTCATAAGTACATCCATAATATTTCCACAACAGTTTATCTTTTTCAGGAGCGTCCTCCTGTGCTTTTATAACATCTTGGATGGTTGGCATTGGTTTTTCCGAGGCTAACTTATCCTTCGCAGGATTTTTAGTCTGACTCATAATTTTGGGCACTACCATCTATTGGTCATGAGAGGCCTGTTTGGCCTCTTGGTCAGCACAACGATTCCCTATATCAACCAGAGAATTTCCGGTAGTGTGGGCGGTACATTTGACAATGGCAATGCGTTTGGGGAACATGAGGGCTTGCAACAAATCAGATACTAGCTGTTTATGAGATATCTCATTCCCCTGTGAGGTTAGGAATCCCCTATTTTTCCATAATTGTCCGAAATCATGGGCCACCCCAAAGGCATACCTAGAGTCGGTATAGATATTGACTTTGAGATCTTTGGCCAAGATACAGGCTCGGGTGAGGGCGAATAGTTCAGCTTGTTGAGCAGAATAGGCAGTTTCAAAAGCGGCAGATTCCAAGACCTGATTCTCCTGGTTTACTATGGCGTATCCTGAGATTCGTGTACCTTCTGGATTAATTCCGTCAACATACATAATACAGTCTGGATCTTCAATTGGTACATCAACAAAATCTTCCCTGACTGATGTGGCCTCTTAAATTAAAGATAAACAATCATGACTGGGTTCTTCCTCATCTTGGGGTGGCTCAGTAAGAAAACAGGCCGGATTAATTGCAGTACAGTGCCGAAAGGTCAGCTTAGGATTGTTTAGTAAGTAGATCTCATATCTGCTTTGCCTGGCCATGGTAAGGTGTTGAGTCTGCAGTTGGCCCAGGAGGGCAGCTACGGAGTGAGATGTGTTAAGACAACGGTAGCACAGTCTTTCAGAATTATACAATACAGTTGAAAGGGCCGGTCATAGAGGGGCCGGCCCAAAGCCGGAGCTTGCAGCAGGGCTGTCTTTAGTTCCTTAAAGGCTTGGACGTCTACGGTTTCTATTTCAAAGCTGCCTTACTTATTTGTATACGGGGTGAGGTGCTTAGTCATCAGGGCAACATTAGGGATCCAGGATCTGCAGTAATTGATCATCCCCAAACACTGTTGCATTTGTTTAGCCGTGCTAGGGACTGGAAACTGGCAAATTGGTTCGACTCGGCTAGCCTCCAAAGCTCGGTGGATACTCGGTATTGCCTGTGATAACCCACTTGGGAGGGGTCCTCTGCCCACACATGAGGATCCACATAGTCAGGTATGTCAGAGCCAGTATGATGCTGCAGAGTCGTTAAGACCTTCTCGGGGTCCCCATGGAATTTGCACAACCCGGCTGGTAGGGTCAGCCTCGTCTATAGCTGGCGCACCATAACTCCCAAATCTTTAGCGTGGTGGGGAGGTAATACTTCACGAGTAATATGTGGTGCCACCATTGGGGGCTGTCCATTTCCACAAAATCTGCCTTCCCTTCTGGTCCAGTCACTCTAGCCCTTAATAGAATTTCCTTCACTTCCCCTTCGTGATCCTGATAAAAGTTCTGCAGGTCCTGATTCTTTCCACTGGGATCGTATGCTAGGGTCACGTGATAGGGTGCCTGCGGCAGGTCCAGAGACCACCACTGAGGGGTTCGAGTGGTATAATACTGCCGCTTAAGGGTTCCCTGTTTTACAATAATCCCATCATCTCCACACTCCAAATGCAACTGGAATTTGCAGAGGAGGTCTCTAGCCATCAAGTTACAGTCCAGATTGGTTGTGATAACAACTCGATGTTCCACCGATTCTTCCTGGTAACCCATTTTAACCAGTTCTGACACTGGGAATGTCGAGATTTGTCCCAGGAATCCTGAAAGTTCCTGTGTTTCAGTAGAGGCAGGGAGTTTAAGCTTTGATTGTACAGAAGACATGAAGGCTCCCGTATCTATCAAAAAGAGTTGCCACTCATTCAGAATTTTTAACAATATCATTGGTTCGTCGTCCGGGGAGGATCCCTGCACAATCAAGCTGCGTAGTCAATCGGGGGACAATTGACCAAAGGGGTTGTTCTGGGAGAAGTTAGTGTAAGATCCTCCTCTCCCCCCTTGCCCCCCTCCTCTTCCTCCTCTTCCTTTTCCATGCTGACGGTAGGGGCAATTTTTATTCCAATGTCCTTCCTGCCCACAATTAAAACAGTCAATTCCTCTTACCCAGTCCCGGCCTCTTCCCATACCATGCCGGGGACAATAGGGAGGTTTATTAGCAGGGCTCGGGCTGTTTGGTTGTTTAGTGTAACCGTATCCTTGCTTATCCATCCAATCCTGTATGCAACACTGCGGTTCTATTGATCCTTCCTCCCGAGATGACTTTTCCTTTCTAGTCACGTATTCAGTCTTGACCCGGGTTGGGGGCGCACCTCCCCCCTCCCCTTTCTTTTCCTGCCAATAATATCTAACTGCCCTTTCCATTTGTCCGGATAGCGTGAGCAATCAAATAGTTGTTCGAAGATCACATAGACATCTATAGTGGGGTGGTCTGCAGCTTGTTGTGCATCAGGGTTTGGCACTGGTCTGACAGGGAATTGGTGTCAGGATTTTGAGATCTTGGAAATCATTCCTAGGTCGGAGGATGTTTTGGAGCTGTCTGACTGCTTAACAGTTCTGCGTCTCGATCGGCGGGGGTGTTTGCTATGTCTTTCACAACTTGGACTGGTAGATTGACTAGAAGATTTACGGGACTGTCTGTGATATCGAGATATAGATCTGCCCTTTCGAGTGTGAGATCTGGTCCTTTCGGCTATATTGCTTGTGAACTGGGGATCCGAATCGCTATCAGAGGATGAGGAGTCAGTTTGGGTTTGTTGCTTTGGTGGTATGGGGTTATTTTTAACTCCTTTCGCCGGAGTGTAAGGTGGAGGGTGTTGGGAAGAGGACTGGAGCAAGGGGCCAGGGGGTGCGGGAGGCGCCGTTGGGCGCTGAGTCAGTGACCACTCATCAATTTCATCATCAGCCTCGGTTAACACAAAGCCAGCCATTTTACTACGTAGTCGGTCAATACCTTTCTCAGAGGTCCCAGAGGATCTCTTAGTAAGTTTCTCGTGCGCACATTCTTTTTCTAGGACGTCTACAGTTTTAACATGTGTTCCCTCTGTCAATGAAAGTCCTAATTTAATAGCATTTATTTGCCAACTTGATAGAAGTGATGCATCTTTTAATTTTTTTTTTTGACAATCCCTGTGCTTTTTTTTTACTACCTCTACGCTTCTAGTGCCACCTAGAGGCCATTGGTCATCTCCTAATAATTTGTTCAGGGCTCCTGATAATTTTCTAAAGTCTTCAGCTCTTTCAGGGAATTCCTCACATAACTTTTGTAGCGGACTATCCGCATCCGTTGTTTTATCCAGCTGATTACCCATTTTCACGCTGTCCCTCGTATTACCGTGTCGTTACGCGTTCACGTCGTCGTGCGATTTGAACAAACTTAAAACAAACAGACTTTACTAAAACTAACACAAGGCCGCGTCGCCCCGCGGCTCGCGTCGTCACGCGATTCAAAACACTTGAAGTAAACAGACTTAACAGACTTTACTAAACTAACACAAAGCCGCGTCGCCCCGCGGCTCACGTCGCAGCGCGATTCAAAACACTTGAAGTAAACAGACTTAACAAACTTACTAAACTAACACAAAGCTGCATCGCCCCATGGCTCGCGTCGCCGCGCGATTCAAACTTGAACAGACTTAACAAACTTACTATAAACGGACTTACAAAAATCAGCCCTACCTTCCGAGTTGCTGCGTGATTTAAATTCAATCAGTGCCTAGACGGGCCAAGTGATATACAAGGTCGACGTCACACCTGATTTAATTCCCCATAAGCCTTACTTAATTCCCTGTGAGTCTAATTTAATTTCTTTTAGTCTCCAAATTTCCCTATCCTTTCGCGTCACTGCGCAGTTTAAATCCAATCAGTCAATGAAAGCCCTAATTTAATGGAGTTTTTCTGCCAACTGGACAGGAGTGATTTATTTTTTTTTAAGACTGCAGTGGAATTTTTCTCATAATTTAAAATCTCAGAACATTTTTTTTAGCACCTATTTAGTACGTTACTTTTTTTTTTGTCTTTTCCATAACTAGAGAGAAGTCTGGCACGTAGGCTGTGGACTGCTTTTCGTTATCTCAATTGTTCCAGCCTCAAGGTCGTGTTATTTAATATAATATTTTTTTTTGAATCCTTTTGAATCCATCTCAGTTGTTTTGCTGTGCCTTCTCTGAATGTTTTCTTTCGACAATTTTTTCTTTTTTTTTTACTCAACAAACCTATCCTTTGTGCATTTCCTGGCTCCGTAACTTATCATCCTAATATACGTAATTCAATAAGGTTCACACTCTTAAACTTCCCACATACAGGACAACACTATGAAGGGTTAAAAAAAACTTTCATGGATGGTCTGTTTGAAAAAGTAGGTGGAGATAAAACAAACCACAACTCCCTGGCTTTTTTTTTACAGTAAAAATCACAGAAGCATTTCTCATTTAAACAGACGTTCACAAGAGTCTCTTTTCTTTCCTATTAATTTTTAGATCCATGATTGATCATCTATCCCTATCTAGCTCTAACTATAACCTATCTTTCCAAGTTGCCGCTTGGTTTGCGTCATCGCACAATTTCCCTATCTCTATCCCTATTCTAAGTTTGAAAGGTATTCACCAGATTGTCCTGGATCTCGTTCAGACACTACCTGAGAACCAGCGAGTGGCTAAACTTTCCTCAGACTTTTGAAACCGGGGGAAACTGGAACAGTATTGAAATCATACTCACTCCAGTGGCCACTTTCCCCTCGTCTCGTCCAAGGCTAGTCTGGCTCTTAATTCGCAAGTTTTCGGCAGTCGTCCGTTGAGATCCCACTTCTGACACCAAATGTAAATGTAGATTCTTTTCTCTCAATCTGGTTCAGTAAAATTACTGAGTCGAATACCTCTTGTGCTTTGAACAAAGAAGTCTTTATTTTACCGGCCAGCAAGACTTATCAGACAGAAGATATACTTTCTCGATCGAGCGTACACACTCCCTACGGATAAGTGAAGTTACATCGTAAAGCGACAACAGTTATACAGTTTTGAAAATAGATAACAAAATACAATTAGATTGACATTCTAACTCAGCCACTCATTAGTCAATCTATATGAGATGTTTTTACGAAAGCTCAAGCATTGCCTCTGAATGTTTCAATTTAGTGGTGTGACTACCAACTGAGACCTTGCAATTCTGCAGATTTATCCATATATTCATTTCATGTTACAATTTATGTTATTGGCAGGATTAGTAACTTGAAACCTTGAGAAAGTCTGTTAACTGTGCTGATGTTGCACTATTTGCAATCTGACATTCTCCCAGCTATTCTTCCATGGCTTATACATATCCAGTTTACTTTACTGTCCTTAATTCCATATATTCCGTTCAGATATCCACACGCCTATAACGGCACAGCCCGGACCTGAACACCCGTTTTTCGTGCCACAAAGTGCGCCTAAAAAAAACTTACCTATTCTCCGGCTCCCTGCAGGCCCTTTGCAGCTCGGCGCAGCGCAGCACGAGCTGTGGGGAGCGGAGCCAGGTCCCTGCGCTGAAAACAGTGTCGGGACCTCTGCACATGCGCGCTACAGTGGGCGCGCATGTGCAGTCGCTCCAGGCGCCCCCCCCCCGGCGACTCGACCTCCGCTCCCCTCCCCCCGACCCCCCCCTACCTCCGCGCCCGCCCCCCCCGCCCCCGAACCTCCGCGACTCTTGCCCCCCACCTCTGCTGGACCTCGGCGACCCCCCCCCCCCCGAGACCCGACGCCACCAACTGTAAATCCAGCCCAAAGTCTTGGGCCCGGCCGTTCAGCCTCCTTCTCTCCCTTCCCCCCCTCTCTCCTTCCCTCCCCCCCTTCCCTCCCTCCTTCCCTCCCCTCCCTCCTCCTTCCCTGCCCCCTCCCTCCTTCTCCCCCTCCCCCCTTCTCCCCCTCCCTTCTCCCCCTCCCCGCCCCCCCTCGCTGTCAGAAACACAGACACTGGCAGACAGAGAGTGAGAGACACACACACAGACAGACAGAGAGATAGAGACACTGACAGAGACACACTGGGGGGGCCGTCCCAGCACGCTGTTGGAGGACTCCCGGTGCTGCAGTCGGTAAGTAGAAAATGTTTTATTTATTGATTTTTTAAATTTTTTAAATTTGTAATTAATTTTTTTCAATTGATTTATTGGTTGATTTATTGATGTATTTTCATTTATTATTGATGATGGCTCTTTATTTGTAAAACTAAAGTGTTTAATGTTTGTAAGCTTCCCTTTAAACCACCGCCCCCCCCGCCCCCCATTCCCTACGCCTAATTTGTAACCTACGCCTGATTTTCTAAAGTGTAGACAAGGTTTTTTCGAACGTACAAAAATCTTCATTTACTCCATTCTAAGTTAGTTTGGAGTAAGTTTTCACTGCCTAAACTTTGAAAACAGGCGTAAGTGGCCGGACACGCCCCCTTTTGAAAAAATAATTCTGTTCCAAAGTGAAACTGTTCTACCTGACTAAAACTGGAATAAACTAAATGCCGAGAATTCAAATTTCTAAGATACTCCATTCTAAACCAGGAGCAACTCAGGCCGAAACTTGGCCCCTATGCGTGCAATGGTTGCAGCACAATGGGACACCTCCAACGAATGCGCTGCAAACCCTGTAAACCACCACGTTGCAGAGGAAGATCGATCTACTGTGGATCAGGCTGAATTGGAGACTCGTACTGAGGAGACAGAAGTGTATGGGGTACACACATTCACTACGAAATGTCCACCAATAACGTTGAAAGTTGAACTGAATGGTATTCCAGTATCTATGGAGCTGGACACAGGGGCAAGTCAGTCCATAATGAGTAAAAAGGCCTTCAACAGGCTGTGGGGCAAAAAGGCACACAGGCCCAAGCTCAACCCCATTCACACCAAACTAAGGACTTACACCAAGGAACTAATCCCTGTAATTGGCAGTGCAGAAATCAAAATCTCCTACGACGGAGCAATACACGAACTCCCGCTGTGGATTGTACCAGGGGATGGCCCCACGTAGTTTTGGCAGAAGCTAGCTGGGAAAAATCCGCTGGAACTGGGACGACATCCGAGCGCTTTCGTCTGTCTCATGTACCCAGGTTCTGAGCAAGTTCCCATTGCTGTTCGAGCCAGGCATCAGAAGCTTCTCGGGGGCAAAAATGCAGATCCATTTGGTTCCTGGTACGTGACCCATCCACCACAAGGCTCAGGCAGTACCGTACATGATGCGTGAAAAAGTGGAAATTAAGCTGGACAGGCTGCAATGTGAAGGCTTCATCGCACCGGTGGAATTCAACAACTGGGCCAGTCCGATTGTCCCGATACTTAAGGAGGATGGCACAGTTAGAATTTGTGGGGACTATAAAGTAACGATTAAACGTTTTTCGCTGCAGGACCAGTACCCGCTACAAGGCAGACGACCTATTTGCGACCCTGGCTGGAGGGAAGATGTTCATCAAGCTGGACCTGACCTCAGCCTACATGACGCAGGAGCTGGAGTAGTCTTCGAAAGGCCTCACCTGCATCAACACGCACAAAGATCTGTTTATCTACAATCGGTGCCCGTTCGGGATTCGGTCGGCCGCGGCAATCTTCCAGCGAAACATGGAGAGTCTGCTGAAGTCAGTTCCTTGCACAATGGTGTTCCAGGATGACATATTGGTTACAGATCGGGACACCATGGAGCTCTTGAAGAATCTGGAAGAGGTTCTTAGTTGGTTGGATCGCATGGGGCTCAGGTTGAAACGCTCGAAGTGTGCTTTCCTGGCACAGGACGTCGAGTACTTGGGGAGGAGAATCGCAGCAGACGGCATCAGACCCACCGACGCCAAGACAGAGGCCATCAAGAATGCGCCACGACCACAGAACATGACGGAGCTGCAGTCGTTCCTGGGATTCCTTAACTATTTTGGTAATTTCCTACCCGGGTTAGGCACCCTGCTAGAACCCCTACATGTGCTACTGCGCAAGGGAGATGACTGCGTATGGGGGAATTCACAAGAGGCTGCCTTTAAGAAAGACAGAAATCTGCTGTGTTCTAACAAACTGCTTGTCCTGTACAACCCTTGTAAACGATTAGTGCTAGCTTGCGATGCATCGTCATACGGGGTCGGGTGTGTGTTACACCAGGCAAATGAATCGGGGATTTTGCAACCGGTCGCGTATGTGTCCAGGAGTTTGTCCAAGGCCGAAAGGGCCTATAGCATGATTGAAAAAGAGGCTCTGGCGTGCGTCTACGGGGTAAAAAAATGCACCAGTACTTATTTGGCCTCAAGTTGGAGCTTGAAACTGACCACAAGTCGCTCATATCGCTGTTCTCTGAGAGCAAAGGGATTACTACCAATGCCTCTGCCCGCATCCAAAGATGGGCGCTCATGTTGTCGGCATACAACTATGTAATCCGCCATAGACCGGGCTCAGAGAACTGCGCAGACCGGGGTGGAAATGGCACAGCCAGTGGACTTGCTCATGACCATGGAGGCATTCGAGAGTGAGAAGTCCCCCGTTACGGCCCGCCAGACCAGGACCTGGACCAGCCAGGATCCTTTACTGTCTTTGGTAAAAAAACTGTGTCCTCTATGGGAGCTGGTCCAGTGTCCCAGTGGAGATGCAGGAGGCGATTAAGCCGTTCCACAGACGCAAAGACAAGTTGTCCCTGCAGGCGGACTGTCTATTGTGGGGCAATCGCGTGGTCTTGCCCAAGAAAGGCAGAGACACATTCATATGTGAACTGCACAACACTCACCCAGGCATCGTGATGATGAAATCCATAACCAGATCCCATGTGTGGTGGCCCGGCATCGACTCAGATTTAGAGTCATGCGTGTGCCAGTGCAACACTTGCTCTCAGCTGAGCAATGTACCCAGAGAGGCACCGCTAAGTTTGTGGTTGTGGCCCTCAAAACCGTGGTCAAGAATCCATGTAGACTATGCGGGCCCATTTCTAGGCAAAATGTTTTTGGTTGTCGTGGACGCTTACTCAAAATGATTGAATGTGCAATAATGTCTGTAAGCACGTCCACGGCACCGTTGAAAGTCTACGAGCCATGTTTGCCACGCACGGCTTGCCTGATGTCCTAGTCAGCGACAATGGGCCATGCTTCACCAGTGCTGAATTCAAGGAATTCATGACCTGCAACGGGATCATATAGATCACATCTACCCCTTTCAAGCCCACATCCAACGGCCAGGCAGAACGGGCAGTTCAGATCATCAAGCAAAGCTTGAAACGTGTGCCGGAAGGCTCCCTGCAGATCCGGTTGTCCTGAGTGCTGCTCAGCTACCGCACTAGATCCCACTCACTCACAGGGATTCCCCCAGTCGAGCTGCTCATGAAAAGGGCGCTTAAAACAAGGATCTCTCTAGTCCACCCTGATCTCCATGATCACGTGGAGGGCAAGCGGTAGCAACAATTTGTGTACCATGACTGCGCAAATTTGTCACGTAATATTGAGATTAATGATCCTGTGTTTGTGCTCAATTATGGACATGGTCCCAAATGGCTCACTGGCATGGTCACAGCCAAAGACGAGAATAGGGTGTTTCAGGTCAATTTGGCCAATGGGCAAATGCAAGGAAAACATTTAGACCAAATCAAATTGCCGTTCACCAACAGCTACAAACAACCCGAAGTGGACACCACCAACTTTGACCCTCCAACACACACACAAGTGGCAACTGACATCATGGTTGACCACGAAATCGAACACATCATCCCCAGCAGCCCTGCAAGGCTGGCTGCCCAACAGCCCAGTGAAGAACTGAGCAACCCACCCACACCCGCATTTGTACCAAGACGATTGACAAGGGAGCGAAAAGCCCCAGATCATCTCACCTTGTAAATAAGTGTACTGTTGACTTTACAGGGGAGTGAAGTTATGTATTTAACCCTTTGTAACTTGCACCCAGGTTACAAAAGGTTATAAAGGATCCCAGCATCCTTTGGGAGCACAGTATATAAGCAGGCCACCCACAAGGTACCGGCACTCAGGAATCTTATTAAAGGAGCTAAGGTCACGCTTGCTCATTGTACACAGTACTCAGTTTTATCCTTAATTATGTGTGCATCATTATCGAATGCCTTTTGGAAATCGAGATAAATTACATCTACTACATTACCCTTACTTACTCTCTCTGTTACCTCTTCAAAGAATTCAATGAGGTTGGTCAAGCCAGACTTTCCCTTTTGAAATCCATGCTGAGTATTCATGATCATATTTTTGGTTTCGAGATGTTTTTTTTTTCTTTAGTAGGGATTTGATTATTTTTCCTACCACCGATGTTAAGCTGACTGGTCTCTAGTTCCCTGGGCACGTTTTATCTCCCTTCTTAAATATAGATATAATATTAGCTATCCACTGTTCCTCTGGCACGACACCTTTATCTAACAAATTATTAAATATGTGTAATAGTGCCTCTGCTATCTCTTCCCTGGATTCTTTTAAATTGCGCGGATGCAATCCGTCCGGACCAGGATCCTGTTTGAGTTTGATTAGTTGATTTAATATTTCTCCTCTTTTTATTCTGAATGCAGTTGTATCATTTCTAATCTCATCTTTCGATGTCATGACCACCTGATCTGTCTCCCTGGTAAATACTGAAACAAAGAGTGGCCCCGACCCGAACGGCCCCGACTCAAGCGGCCCCGACCTCGGTGAGTCCGAGAGGCCAGAGAGCCCTGTGAGTTCGGGAGGTCAGGAGTCCAAGGAGCAGGTGGGTCGGAGGTAGGCCAAGAGTTCATTTCTGGCGAGGAGCTCACAGCCCTTGTCCGGGCAGGTAAGTGGTTGGCTGTTTGATTGGTAAGTATCTCTCTCTCTTTTTCTTTTTCATTAGATTTTAAATAGATATGTCTAATTAGAGGGATGGCAAGGCAGCTCAGTCCTGTGTGCTGCACATCCTGTGGCATGTGGAAAGTCCTAGATGCTTCGTACAGCCTAGACAACCATGTGTGCGGGAGGTGTCTCCAGCTTCAACTACTCGAGTTCCGCGTTTCAGAGCTTGAGTGCCGGCTGGAGTCAATACGGTGCATCCGCGAGGCTGAGAGCTATGTGGATAGCACGTTTCAGGAGGTGGTCACCCTGCAGCTTAAAGGCATGCAGGTAGAAGGGAAGAGGGTGACCACCAGATGGAGTAAGAACACTAGGCAGGTAGTGCAGGAGTCTCCCCGTGAGTCCATCTTGCCTTCCAACCGATATTCTCTTCTGAGCACCGGTGAAGGCGATGGTGCCTCTGGGGAGTGCAGGCAGAACCAAGTCCAAGGCACCACAGGTGGCTCAGCTGCACAGGGAGGAGGGACGAATAATAAAAGAGCTGTAGTGGTAGGTGATTCAATAGTTAGGGGAATAGAGAGGCGTTTCTGCGGCCATAGACGTAACTCCAGGATGGTATGGTGCCTCCCTGGTGCTAGGGTCAAGGATGTCACAGAGCGGATGCAGGGCATTCTGGGAGGACAGGGTAAACAACTGGAGATCATGGTCCATATCAGGACCAATAACATAGGTAGAAAGAGGGATGAGGTCTTGCAGGCAGAATTTAGGGAGCTAGAAGAAAACATAGGAATATAGAAAATAGGTGCAGGAGTAGGCTATTCGGCCCTTCGAGTCTGCACCACCATTCAATAAGATCATGGCTGATCATTCCCTCAGTACCCCTTTCCTGCTTTCTCTCCACACCCCTTGATCCCCTTAGCCGTAAGGGCCATATCTAACTCCCTCTTGAATATATCCAATGAACTGGCATCAACAACTCTCTGCGGCAGGGAATTCCACAGGTTAACAACTCTCTGAGTGAAGAAGTTTCTCCTCATCTCAGTCCTAAATGGCCTACCCCTTATCCTAAGACTGTGTCCCCTGGTTCTGGACTTCCCCAACATCGGGAACATTTTACCCGCATCTAACCTGTCCCGTCCCGTCAGAATCTTATATGTTTCTATGAGATCCCCTCTCATCCTTCTAAACTCCAATGTATAAAGGCCCAGTCGATCCAGTCTCTCCTCATATGTCAGTCCTGCCATTCCGGGAATCAGTCTGGTGAATCTTTGCTGCACTCCCTCAATAGCAAGGACGTCCTTCCTCGGATTACTGAACACAATATTCCAGGTGAGGCCTCACCAAGGCCCTGTACAATTGCACTAAGACCTCCCTGCTCCTATACTCAAATTCTTTAGCTATGAAGGCCACCATACCATTTGCCTTCTTCACCGGCTGCTGTACCTGTATGCCAACTTTCAGTGACTGATGAACCATGACACCCAAGTCTCCTTGGACTTCCCCTTTTCCTAATCTGCCGCCATTCAGATAATATTCTGTCTTTGTGTTTTTTCCCCCAAAGTGGATAACCTCACATTTATCCACATTATACTGCATATGCCATGCATTTGTCCACTTACCTAACCTGTCCAAGTCACCCTGCAGCCTCCTAGCGTCTCCCTCACAGCTCACACCGCCACCCAGTTTAGTGTCATCTGCAAACTTGGAGATATTACTCTCAATTCCTTCATCCAAATCATTGATGTATATTGTAAAGAGCTGGGGTCCCAGCACTGAGCCCTGCGGCACTCCACTAGTCACTGCCTGCCATTGTGAAAAGGAACTGTTTATCCCGACTCTCTGCTTCCTGTCTGCCAACCAGTTCTCTATCCACATCAGTATATTACCCCCAATACCATGTGCTTTGATTTTGCACACCAATCTCTTGTGTGGGACCTTGTCAAAAGCCTTTTGAAAGTCCAAATACACCACATCCACTGGTTCTCCCTTGTCCACTCGATTAGTTACATCCTCAAAAAATTCCAGAAGATTTTTCAAGCATGATTTCCCGTTCATAAATCCATGCTGACTTGGACCGATCCTGTCACTACTTTCCAAATTCGCTGCTATTTCATCCTTAATAATTGATTCCAACATTTTCGCCACTACTGATGTCAGGCTAACCGGTCTATAATTACACGCTTTCTCGCTCCCTTTTTAAAAAGTGGTGTTACATTAGCTACCCTCCAGTCCATAGGAACTGATCCAGAGTCGATAGACTGTTGGAAAATGATCACCAATGCATCCACTATTTCTTGGGCCACTTCCTTAAGTACGCTGGGATGCAGACTATCAGGCCCCGGGGATTTATCAGCCTTCAATCCCATCAATTTCCCGCCTAATAAGGATATCCTTCAGTTCCTCCTTCTCACTAGACCCTCGATCCCCTAGTACTTCCAGAAGGTTATTTGTGTCTTCCTTCGTGAAGACAGAACCAAAGTATTTGTTCAATTGGTCTGCCATTTCTTTGTTCCCCATTATAAATTTACCTGAATCCAACTGCAATGAACCTATGTTTGTCTTAACTAATCTTTTTCTCTTCACATATCTATAGAAGCTTTTGCAGTCAGTTTTTATGTTCACGGCAAGCTTCTTCTCGTACTCTATTTTCCCCCTCTTAATTGAACCCTTTGAATTCTAAATTTCTCCCAGTCCTCAGGTTTGTTGCTTTTTCTGGCCAATTTATATGCCTCTTCCTTGGATTTAACACTATCCTTAATTTCCCTTGTTAGCCACGGTTGAGCCACCTTCCCCGTTTTATTTTTACTCCAGACAGGGATGTGCAAATGCTGAAGTTCATCCAGGTGATCTTTAAATGTTTGCCATTACCTATCCACCGTCAACCCTTTAAGTATCATTTGCCAGTCTATTCTAGCCAATTCACGCTTCAAACCATCGAAGTTACCTTTCCTTAAGTTCAGGACCCTAGTTTCTGAATTAACTGTGTCACTCTCCATCTTAATAAAGAATTCTACCATGTTATGGTCACTCTTCCCCAAGGGGCCTCGCACAACAAGATTGCTAATTAGTCCTTTCTCATTAAACATCACTCAGTCTAGGATGGCCAGCTCCCTAGTTGGTTCCTCGACATATTGGTCGAGAAAACCATCCCTAATACACTCCAGGAAATCCTCCTCCACCGCATTGCTACTAGTTTGGTTAGTCCAATCAATATGTAGATTAAAGTCACCCATGATAACTGCTGTACCTAACCGTGCATCCCTAATTTCTTGTTTGATTCTGTCCCCAACCTCCCTACCACTGTTTGGTGGTCTGTACACAACTCCCACTAACGTTTTCTACCCCTTGGTATTCCGTAGCTCCACCAATACCGATTCCATATCATCCAAGCTAATGTCCTTTCTTACTATTACATTAATTTCCTCTTTAACCAGCAATGCTACCCCGCCTCCTTTTCCTTTCTGCCTATCCTTCCTAAATGTTGAATACATTTGTTGAGTTCCCAGCCTTGGTCACTCTGGAGCCATGTCTCCGTGATGCCAATTACATCATACCCATTAACTGCTAACTGTTATCTGCGCAGTTAATTCATCCACTTTATTCCGAATACTCCTCGCATTGAGGCACAGAGCCTTCAGGCTTGTCTTTCTAATACACTTTGCCCCTTTAAAATTTTGCTGTAATGTGGCCCTTTTTGCTTTTTGCCTTAGGTTTCTCTGCCCTCCACTTTTACTTTTCTTCTATCGTTTGCTTCTGCCCCCATTCTACTTCCCTCTGTCTCCCTGCATAGGTTCCCATCCCCCTGCCATATTAGTTTAACTCCTCCAGAACAGCACTAGCAAACACTCCCCCTAGGACATTGGTTCCCGTCCTGCCCAGGTGTAGTCCGTCCGGTTTGTACTGGTCCCACCTCCCCCAGAACCGGTTCCAATGTCCCAGGAATTTGAACCCCTCCCTTCTGCAGCACTCCTCAAGCCACATATTCATCTGAGCTATCCTGCAATTCCTACTCTGACTAGCACATGGCACTGGTAGCAATCCTGAGATTACTACTTTTGAGGTCCTACTTTTTAATTTAGCTCCTAGCTCCCTAAATTCATCTTGTAGGATCCCATCCCGTTTTTTACCTATATCGTTGGTACCTATATGCACCACGACAACTGGCTGTTCACCCTCCCTTTTCAGAATGCCCTGCACCCGCTCCGAGACATCCTTGACCCTTGCACCAGGGAGGCAACATACCATCCTGGAGTCTCGGTTGCGGCTGCAGAAACGTCTATCTATTCCCCTTACAATTGAATTAAAAGGTAGGATCTCAAATGTAGTAATCTCCGAGTTACTACCAGTGCCAAGAGCTAATGAATATAGGAACAGAAGGATAGAGAGGATGAACACGTAGCTGGAGAGTTGGTGTAGGAGGAAGGGCTTTAAATTTCTGAGGTATTGAGACCACTTTTGGGGGAGATGGGACCTGTACAAACTGGACGGGTTGCACCTCAACAGCGCCGGGACCAATATCCTCACGGGGAGTTTTGCTAGTGCTGTTGGGGAGAGTTTAAACTAGCTTGACAGGAGGATGGGAATCTGAGAACAAATTCAATAGGGAAGGAAGTAAAGCTGAAATTGGATAGCGAGAATTTAGAAAGTGAATCTGTAAGAGAGAGGAAACAAGGGTCAGTAAGCAATTATCAAGGTCTTCATGTGCTAAATAGTATATACTTTAATGCAAGGAGTATAGCGAATAAGGCGGATGAGCTAAGAGCACAGTTAGACACTTGGGAGTATGACATTATAGCCATTACAGAGACATGGCTTAAAGAGAGGCAAGTTTGACAGCTCAATATTCCTGGTTACAGGATTTTTAGACAAGAAAGAGAGGGGGGTAAAAAGGGGTATGGGGTTCACAGTATTGATTAAATAAATTATTACAGCGGTGAGGAGGGATGATATGTTAGAGGGATCATCAAATAAGGCCATATGGGTCGAATTGAAAAATAAAAAAGGGCCGATCACATTGCTGGGCATGTATTATAGACCCCCAAACAGTGGGAGGGACATAGAGGAGCAAATATGTCGGCAAATTTCTCTGACGCCAAAAACCATAGGGGAGTAATAGTAGGGGAGTTTAACTATCCTAATATTGATTGGGACAAATATAGTATGAAGGGTATAGATGGTACGGAATTCTTAAAATGCATTCAAGAGAACTTTTTAAATCAGTGTGTAACAAGCCCAACACGAGAGCGGGTGGTCTTGGATTTTGTTTTGGGGAATGAAGCTGGGCAGGTGGAAGGGGTATTAATGGGAAAGCACTTGGGTGCCAGTGACCATAATTCAGTCAGATTCAAGTTAGTTGTGGATAAGGACAAGGAATAAAAGTCCCAAATTGGAGAAAAGCTAACTTTGCTAAGTTGAGAAGTGATTTCGCCACAGTGGACTGGAAACAGCTACTTGTAGGTAAATCAGTGTTGGAACAGTGGGAGGCATTCAAGGAGGAGATCCGGAGGGTTCAGGCCAAACATGTGCCTTTAAAGAAAAAGGGTGGGAATACCAATTCTAGATCTCCCTGGATGACTAGGGACTTACAGGGGAGGATAAAGAAAAAAAGGGAAGCTTATATCATATACCGACCGCTAAATACTGTAGAATCTTTGGCAGAATATAGAAAGTTCAGAGGTAAAAATAAAAAGGATATTAGGAATACTAAGAGCATGAAAAATTCTTGGCAAGTAAAATTAAGGAAAACCCAATGATGCTCCATCAATATATTAAGAGCAAGAGGATAACTAAAGAAAGGGTAGGGCTTATTAAAGGCAGAAGATGTTGGTATAGTTCTTAATGAATACATTGTGTCTGTTTTCACAAAGGAAAGGGGCAATGCAGCTTTGAAAGTAGCTAAATCCCCAGGCCTGGATGAAATGCCCAGGCTGTTGAGCGAAGTAAAAGAGGAAATAGCAGAGGCCTTGACCATCATTTTCCAGTCTTCTTTGGATTTGGGCATGGTGCTGGAGGACTGGAAACCCTTGTTTCAGAAGGGAGAAAGGGATAGGCTGAGTAATTATAGGCCTGTCAGCCTAACCTCAGTGGTGGGAAAAGTATTGGAAAAAATCCTGAAAGACAGGATAAATCTACATTTAGAAAGGCAAGGATTAATTAGGGACAATCAGCATGGGAAAGGGAAGATCATGTTTGACTAACCTGATTGAATTTTTTGAGGAGGTAACCAGGAGGGTCGATGAGGGTCATGCATACGATGTAGTGTGCATAGACTTTAGCAAAGCTTTTGATAAGGTCCCACATGGTAGACTGGTCACGAAGGTTAAAGCCCATGGGATCCAGGGCAAAGTGTCAAGTTGGATCCAAAATTGGCTTCGAGGTAGGAAGCAAAGGGGATTGGTTGATTGATGTTTTTGTTACTGGAAAGATGTTTCCAGTGGAGTCCCGCAGGGCTCAGTACTGGATCACTTGCTTTTTGTGGTATACATCAATGATCTACATTTGAATATAGGGAGTGTGATTAAGAAGTTTGCAGATGACACTAAAATTGGCTGTTTGGTTGATAATGAAGAAGAACGTCGTAGACTGCAGGAGGATATCAATCTACTGGTCAGGTGGCAGAACGATGGCAAATGGAATTTAATTCAGAGAAGTGTGAGGTGATGCACTTTGGGAGGGCTAATAAGGAAAGGGTATACACATTAAATGGGAGGCCACTTAAAAGTGTAGATGAACAAAGGGACTTTGGAGTGCTTGTCCACAGATCCCTGAAAGTAGCAGGCCAGATGGATAAGATGGTTAAGAAGGCATACAGAATGCTTGCCTTTATTGGCCAAGGCATAGACTACAAGAGCAGAGAGGTTATGCTTAAATTGTATAATACTCTGGTTAGGCCACAGCTGGAGTGCTGCGTGCAGTTCTGGTCGCCATATTATAGGAAGGACGTGATTGGACGAGAGAGGGTGAAAAGGAGATTTACTAGGATGCTGCCTGGAATGGAGAATCTTAGTTATGAGGACAGATTGGATAGGCTGATTTGTTCTCATTGTAACAGAGGAGGCTGAGAGGAGACCTCATTGAGGTGTATAAAATTTTGAGGGGCCTGGATATAGTGGATAGCAAGGGCCTATTTCCCTTGGTGGAGGGGTCAATTACGAGGGGGCATAGTTTTAAGGTGGTTGGTGGAAGGGTCAGAGGAGATTTGAAGGGAGGCTTCTTCACGCAGAGGGTTGTGGGGTTCTGGAACTCATTGCCTGGAGGAGTGGTGAATGCAGAAACCTTCATCACATTTAAAAGGTGCTTGGATGGGCACTTGAAATGCCGTAACCTGCAGGATTACGGACCGAGAGCTGGCAAGTGGGATTAGACTGGATAACCTCTTGTTGGCTGCCGCAGATATGATGATAAGCACTGCAGGGAATTGAATACAGCCAGGGTGATCTCCTGGACTAGTTTTGATCGCTTAGATGGGTCAGAAAGGAATTTTTCCAGATTTTTTCCAATTGGCCTTGGTTTTATATCCGTTTTTTTGCCTCTCCCAGGAGATCACATGGCTCTGGTTGGGGTGGACTGAAGAATATTGTGGTGCAGTGGGTGTCAGAGTTGTGTGGGGCGGACTGGTTGGGTCGGATGCTCTTTACCTTTCCGCCACCATTCATTGGTTTATATGTAATCTTCAGGGCTGCTGACCGACGGCCGTGTGGTTCTTTGTCGGCCGGCGCGGACACGATGGACCGAAATGGCCTCCTTCTGCAATGTAGATTTCTATTTAATGTTTCTGTCATTTCGCAATCTCTGCTTGTGATTTTATCCTGCCCAACACTTAGTGGCCCTATTAACATCCCGATTTTCCTTTTTTTAAATTGATGTGCCTGTAGAATATTTTACGATTTTGTTTAATGTTCCTTGATAATTTAATTTCATAGTTCCTCCTTGCCTTCCTAATTGTTTTTTTGACTTCTCTCCTAATCTATTACTGTTCTCTCTTGTTGTGCTTTCCCTTGCTGTCCATGTACTTAGCGTATGCCTCTTTCCTTACCCTCTTTTTTTTCAGCGCAATATATTTTTCCCGGACTCTGTTAAACACTATTTTAAACGTTTCCCATTGCTGTTCTACATCATTGTTTGCCAATATTGTTGTCCATTTTATTTTCACAAGTTCTATTCGCAGCCCCTCAAAATTGACTTTTCTCTAATCGATTACCCTGGCCTTTGTAATGTTCAATGTGGTCACTATTGCCTAGATGTTTCCCTACTTTTACTTCTCTTATCTGCACTGGTTCATTTCCTATTACTAGATCCAGTAGTAAATTCTCCCTTGTTGGGCTTCTTACACACTGGGTTAGAAAGTACTCTTGTACATATTTGTAAGGACTCCACTCCCTTATCCTACCTCTTCTGGCCAATTAATTTCGGGGTAATTGAAATCCCCCATAATTATTATTCTATGTTTTTTTTACTTATTTCCCTATTTTTATTTGCATAATTCTTCCTCCACCTCTCCTCCACTATTAGGTGGTCTGTAGACAGCCCCTATTAATGTAATTTATCTTTTACCTCTATTCACATGGATTCTATATGTCATTTTTTTTGTCTCATAATAATTCTGTGGTGCCTTGGGACATTTCACTGCATTAATGGCATGATATAAATACAAGTTGTTGTTGTTGTCTTGCTGATAGCTGCATCACTTTTTTCTACTGCCATTGTTATTTCTAATAAGTACAGCTACTCCACCTCCCCTTTTTCCTCTCTCTCTTTTCTAAATATGTTATACCCTACACTGGTTAATTCCCAGTTCTGATTTTTATGTAGGCATGTCTCAGTAATCCCGACTATGTCTGGTTCCTCGCAACATATTATTGTCTCTAGTTCCCCTGCTTAATTATGGACACTATGTGCATTGCTGTTGATATGTCCTTACTGTGAAGTATAAATGCACACGAGGCCCATACTTGAGAGAAGGTCACTCTGTGACCAGTAACCTTTATTAGCCAGCACTGAAGTGAAGAAGGTGGGTGAAGCTTCCCCTTTTATACCTGAAAGTCCAGGTTAGGAGTGTCTCCCATAAGTTCACCACCTAGTGGTCAATGTTCTCACAGTGTACAACTTAGGTCAGTTTACACATGGGTTACAATGACAGTTAAACACATGACATCACCTCCCCCCCAAAGTCTTATTGGGATCACAGGTTAAGTCTCTCTAGTGGTTTACGCTCCCTTGTAGAGCGCCTGAGTTGGGGCTCCGGTTGTTGGGCGCTGGCCTGAGTGTCTGCTGTTTGCGGTGAGCCTTTGCTTTCGAAAGCTTCAACAGCCATGACCATCTCAGCAGCATGCTCAGTTGCCCCTCGGTGGTGGCTGGTGGGAGCCTGCTGAGTGCATCGGCGCAGTTTTCAGTGCCCAATCTGTGCTGAATGGTATAGTCATAGGTGGCTAATGTGAGTGCCCACCTCTGTATGCAGGCCGATGCATTGGCATTTATGGCCTTGTTGTCGGCCAAAGGGGACGTTAGGGGTTTGTGATCTGTCTCCAGCTCAAATTTCCTGCAAAACAGGTACTGGTGCATTTTTTTTTTACAGCATATACACATGCAAGCGCTTTCTTTTCTACCATCCCGTAGCTCCATTCTGCCTGGGACAGACTTTTGGAGGCATAAGCTACCGGCTATAACTGATCCTTGGCAATAACATGCTGCAACACACACCCGACCTCATAGGACGACGCGTCGTACGTTAAAACGAGTTTCTTACATGGGTCATATAGCGTTAACAGATTGCTGGAGCATAACAAATTTCGTGCTCTATCAAAAGCCCTTTCCTGGCTGTCCTCCCAGACCCATTCACGACCTTTGCGTAGGAGCACGTGTAGCGGCTCTAACAGCGTGCTCAATTTGGGAAGAAAGTTACCGAAATAGTTCAGGAGCCCCAGGAACGAACGCAGCTCCGGCATGTTACGGGGTCTGGGTGCTCTCTGGATCGCTTCTGTTTTGGACGCAGGAGGTCTGATCCCGTCTGCTGCTACCCTCCTCCCCAGGAATTCTACCTCTGGAGCTAGGAAGACGCACTTCGCCTTTTTCAGTCGCAGACTTACCCGGTCCAGTCTGCGTAGCACCTCCTCCAGGTTGCGAAGGTGTTCTTCAGTATCACAACCCGTGATGAGGATGTCGTCTTGAAAAACCACTGTCCTTGGAATCGACTTGAGGAGGCTTTCCATATTTCATTGAAAGATCGCGGCGGCCAAGCAAATCCCAAATGGACATCTGTTGTACTCAAACAACCCCTTGTGTGTCGTGATGGTGGTCAGCTTCTTCGACTCACTCGCTAGCTCCTGGGTCATGTAAGCTGAGGTCAGGTCCAATTTTGAAAAAAGTTTGCCACCGGATAGCGTCGCAAAGAGGTCCTCCGCTCTCGGTAGCAGGTACTGGTCTTGGAGTGACACCTGATTGATGGTGGCCTTGTAATCACCACATATCCTGACCGACCCATCTGCCTTGAGCACCGGCACAATCGAGCTCACCCAGGTCACTGAATTTGACTGGCGAGATGATGCTTTCCCTCAGCAGGTGGTCCAATTCGCCTTCTATCTTTTCCCGCATCACGTACGGCACCGCTCTGGCCTTGTGCTGTACTGGCCTGGCGTCCGGGTTTATGTGAATCACTACCTTGGTCCCCATGAAAGTGCCAATGCCGGGTTGAAATAGTGAGTCAAATTTGTCCAGGAGCTGTGAGCAAGATATTTGCTCCACAGAAAAAATTGCATTGACATCGCCCCATTTCCAGTTCATGACAGCAGGCCAACTCCTCCCCAGCAGTGCGGGACTGTCCCGGGACAATCCAGAGTGGCAACCTTTTCTCCGAATCTTTATGGGTCATGACTACCATGGTGCTGCCTAGCACCGGAATGATCTCCTTTGTATATGTCCGTAGCTATGCGTCAATTGGCAATAATTTTGGCCTCCTGGCCTTGGACGCCCACAACTTGTTGAACTGTTTGATACTCATCAGGGACAGGCTGGCCCCTGTGTCTAGCTCCATTGATACTGGGATGCCATTGAGGAGCACCTTCATAATTATCGGTGGCGTCCTGGTGTATGAACTGTACATGAACTCGCTGAACTTCAGCTTCCAGCGATTTCCCCCAGTGTTCATTTGGCCTCGTAGGGCTTACATTGTCCTCGTCCTCCTCGTACATCAACCTGGCTGCAGGCTTCCTGCACATACGCGCCAAGTGACTGCTAACGTTGCAGATTCTGCAGGTATATTGCTGATACCTGCAAGCTCTGGCTGTGTGTTTGCCTCCACACCTCCAACATGAGCCGTTGTTGGAAACAAAAGATCCATTACCAGTCGATCGTCTCTGTAACTATCCTTAAGCACACCATTGACAGGTGTTGATGGCCCTATTACTGGCCGCATTGTACCTTGCGATGGCATGAATCACCATTCAGCAAGCCATTGTCTCTGTTGAATTCCCCCTTTGGGTTCGATTACATGCTCGGGCATGTCCGATTGCCCCTGTCTGCCTGGAGAACTGTGTGCTGCGTTAACAATGTTGACTCCCTGTCCATTTGCTGCATTTAAACCAAGATTTTTGTCAAACATCATTCTGGTCTCTTCCTCCCCTGAGATAAATGTCTGGGCCATCAAAGCCGCCGTTTCCAGGGTCAAGCCTTTGGTCTCAATCAGTTTCCTGAAAACCCCAGCATGCCCGATGCCCTCAATAAAAAAGTCTCACAGCATCTCCGCTCTGCATGCATCTGGGAACTTACATAGGCTCGCCAGTCGCCAAGGGTCTGCCACGAAGTCTGGAACGCTTTGCCCTTCTCGCCACCGGTGCGTGTAAAACCGGTGTCTCGCCATGTGCATGCTGCTCGCCAGTTTAAAGTGTTGCCCGATCAACTTACTGAGCTCTTCAAAAGTCTTGTCTGCCAGCTTCTCTGGCACTAGAAGGTCCTTCATCAGGGAGTATGTCCTGGATCCACAAACCGTCAGGAGATGAGCCCTGCGTTTGTCGGACAAATCCTGACCCAGCCATTCCTTAGTGATGAAACTTTGCTGTAGTCTCTCAATAAAATCGTCCCAATCATCACCAACACAGTACCTCTCGTCTCTGCAGCTAGTGGCCATGCTCGCGTGGTTTAAATCTCAGTTTCTCATCGCCAATGATATGTCCTTACTATACAGTATAAATGCACACGAGGCCCATACTTAAGAGAAGGTCACTCTGTGACCAGTAACCTTTATTAGCCAGCACTGAAGTGATGAAGGTGGGTGGAGCTTCCCCTTTTATACCTGAAAGTCCAGGTTTGAAGTGTCTCCCACAAGTTCACCACCTAGTGGTCAATGTTCTCTCAGTGTACAACTTGGGTCAGTTTATACATGGGTTACAATGACAGTTAAATACATGACAGCTGTACAGACAGTTTAACTCATGTTTCGTAGCAGTTCCTCTCACTTTATTTTTAACCATCTAGTTACACTCCTGTTGTTTAACTCTATGTACTCACTGGCCATTTATGTCCTCCCTTAGTTTAGTCCGTCCGATGCTGTCTTTTCCTGTTCATTTATATTTAGGCTTGTGTCATTTCTTGTTGTAATGTATTTGCTTCATGGGTTCTTTGCTTAAGAATTCATAGCAACACATTGCTATTCAGAACGTATTAGCATCAGCAGCATAAGCGGTCCCTCGAACATAGAAAATAGGTGCAGGAGTAGGCTATTCGGCCCTTCGAGCCTGCACCACCATTTAATAAGGTCATGGCTGATCATTCACCTCAGTACCCCTTTCCTGCTTTCTCTCCATACCCCTTGATCCCTTTAGCCGTAAGGCCATATCTAATTCTCTCTAGAATATATCTAACGAACTGGCCTCAACAACTTTCTGCGGTAGAAAATTCCACAGGTTAACAACTCTCTGAGTGAAGAAGTTTCTTCTCATCTCGGTCCTAAATGGCTTACCCTTATCCTGAGACTGTGACCCCTGTTTCTGGACTTCCCCAGTATAGGGAACATTCTTCCTGCCTCTACCCTGTCCAATCACATCAGAATTTTATATGTTTCTATGAGATCTCCTCTCATTCTTCTAAACTCCAGTGAATACAGGCCCAGTCGATCCAGTCGCTCCTCATATGTCAGTCCTGCCATCCCGGGAATCAGTCTTGTGAACATTCGCTGTACTCCCTCAATAGCAAGAAGTCCTTCCTCAGATTAGGAGACCAAAACCGAACACAATATTCCAGATGAAGCCTCAACTGCAGTATGACCTCCCTGCTCCTCTATTCAAATCCCCTAGCTATGAAGGCCAACATGCCATTTGCCTTCTTCACCACCTGCTGTACCTGCATGCCAACTTTCAATGAATGATGTACCAGGACACACAAGTCTCGTTGCACCTCCCCTTTTCCGAATCTGTTGCCATTCAGATAATATTCTGCCTTCGTGTTTTTGCCCTCAAAGTGGATAACCTCACATTTATCCACATTATACTGCATCTGCCATGCATTTGCCCACTCACCTAACCTGTCCAAGTCACCCTGCAGCCTCTTAGCATCCTCCTCACAGCTCACACCGCCACCCAGCTTAGTGTCATCTGCAAACTTGGAGATATTACACTCAATTCCTTCATCCAAATCATTAATGTATATTGTAAATAGCTGGGGTCCCAGCACTGAACCCTGCGGCACCCCACTAGTCACTGCCTGCCATTCTGAAAAGGACCCTTTTATCCCGACTCTCTGCTTCCTGTCTGCCAACCAGTTCTCTATCCATGTCAATACATTACCCCCAATACCGTGCGCTTTAATTTTGCACACCAATCTCCAGTATGGGACCTTGTCAAAAGCCTTTTGAAAGTCCAAATACACCACATCCACTGGTTCTCCCTTGTCCATTCTACTAGTTACATCCTCAAAAAATTCTCGAAGATTTGTCAAGCATGATTTCCCTTTCATAAATCCATGCTGACTTGGACCAATCCTGTCACTGCTTTCCAAATGTGCTGCTATTTCATCTTTAATAATTGATTCCAACATTTTCCCCACTACCGATGTCAGGCTAACCGGTCTATAATTACCCGCTTTCTCTCTCCTTTTTTAAAATGTGGTGTTACATTAGCTACCCTCCAATCCATAGGAACTGATCCAGAGTCGATAGACTGTTGGAAAATGATCACCAATGCATCTACTGTTTCTAGGGCCACTTCCTTAGGTACTCTGGGATGCAGACTATAAGGCGCTGGGGATTTATCAGCCTTCAACCCCATCAGTTTCCCTTACACAATTTCCTGACTAATAAGGATATCCTTCAGTTCCTTTCTCGCTAGACCCTCAGTCCCCTAGTATTTCCGGAAGGTTATTTGTGTTTTCCTTCGTGAAGACAGAACCAAACTATTTGTTCAATTGGTCTGCCATCTCTTTGTTCAGGATCATGGGTCTGAAGCACATCCAGAAATCGAGGAGCAGCCCCCTTCAAATAATGGAAGAGAGACTGCAACCTCATTCATTGAACACGGTGGAACACGTACTCTTCCAGACTGCAGAAAATGCAGGCTCCCTGGGAATCCATGAATCGACTTAAAAACTTACTGCACGGAAGTGCACCCTCCAGCCAAGACCCCAATAAATAAAGGGAGGACTCCCACATAGAGAGCACTCCATTGGGGACCCCCGCCTCCTCTGGATGGTAAGATGGTGTGCCAGACGAGGTTGGCAAAATGGAGGGTGTGCAAGTGCAGCCTGTAGAGGAATCCCTTCCGTGCAGAACTGAAAGGCATGGTGGGGATTTCCCAGAGGCGGTTCAAGTTGTGAGGCGCCAGCTCCCGAGGGAGGTTTCGGGCATGGCACCAATGAGGAATTCTGTCCGGTCGGGGGTCAGTTCGGATGGGATCGCCCCACGTGCTTGAGCCTCCTCGACATACCGAGTGGAATCAGGGCCCAGTGCCATTTTTAACGACTTGATTGCATTGGCCACGAGTTGGATGTTGGCCCAGGATAGGTGCCGTGCCAGCTCTTCTGGCACCATCCAACCCGCTCAACAGCTCTACAAACCTGTGAGCATACTTGTAGATTCCTCCCCCACTGTCTACTAGTCTGATAGGGTAGATGTTTCCACTTGCAGGGAAGACCAGAACTAGGTCCATAAATATAAGATAGTCACAAATAAATCCAATACTGACTTCAGGAGAAACTTATTTAACCAGAGTGTGGTTAGAATGTGGAACTCGCTACCACAAGGAGTAGTTGAGGCGACTAGCACAGATGCATTTAAGGGGAAGTTAGATAAACAGCCGTAGACAACATGGACCATTTTCCATACCTTAGGAGCCTACTATCAAGCAAGGGCAGACATCGACGATGAGGTCCAACGCAGCCTCCAGTGTGCCAGCACAGCCTTCGGTCGCCTGAGGAAGAGAGTGTTTGAAGTCCAGAACTTCAAATCTGGCACCAAGCTAATGGTCTGCAGGGCTGTAGTGATACCCACCCTCCTGTATAGCTCAGAGAAGTAGACACCTCTAAACGCTGGAGAAATACCACCAGTGCTGCCTCCGCAAAATCCTACAAATCCATTGGGAGGATAGATGCATCAACGTCAGTGTTCTGGCTCAGGCCAACATCCCCAGCATCGAAGCACTGAGCACACTTGACCAGCTCCATTGGGCGGGCCACACTGTCCACATGCCCGACACAAGACTCCCAAAGCAAATGCTCTACTTGGAACTCCTACACGGCAAGCAAGTCCCAGGTGGGCAGAGCAAACATTTCAAGGACACCCTCAAAGCCTCCTTGATAAAGTGCAACATCCCCACTGGCACCTGGGAATCCCTGGCCAAAGACCGCCCTAAGTGGAGGAAGAGCATCCGGGAAGGCGCTGAGCACCTCGAGTCTCGTCACCGAGAGCATGCAGAAACCAAACGCAGACAGGAGCGTGCGGCAAACCAGACTCCCCACCCACCCTTTCCTTCAATAACTGTCTGTCCCACCTGTGACAGAGACTGTAATTCCCGTATTGGACTGTTCAGTCACCTAAGAACTCACTTTTGGAGTGGAAGCAAGTCTTCCTCAATTTCGAGATACTGCCTATGATGATGAGATAAACACATGAAGGAGAAAGGAATAGGAGGATATGTTGATGGGGTTAGATGAAGAAGGATGGAAGGAGGCTCGTGTGGAGCATAAACATCGGCATGGACCTGTTGGGCTGAATGGCCTGTTCTGTGTTATAAATATGATGTAATGCTAAGAAGTTGTGGTGTCTCTGCACCTTGCTACTGAATCACATGAGGCATGTACTGCAGACATGATCACTGCGTAACCTTTCTTTATTCCCAGGACCAAGAAATGATGACCCTGCGTGAGACCTCCCTTTAAATACCTGAGTGCTCAGGTGAGGAGTGTCTCCCACAAGTTCACCCCATGTGTTCATGGTGTGCATTTCCAGGACATATATACAGTGTACAGTGTACAGTGTGGTTGCATGGCAGTGCCGAGTGGATGATTCAAATCGGCCTCCTCCTGAGGTCCCCACGATCACAGAAGCCAATCTTCAGCCAATTCGATTCACTCCTCGTGATATCAAGAAATGGCTGAGTGCACTGGATACAGCAAAGGCTTTGGATCCCGACAACATCCCGGCTGTCGTGCTGAATACTTGTGCTCCAGAACTAGCCATGATTAATGATTTCGATGAGGGGATTAAATATAGTATCTCCAAATTTGCGGATGACACTAAGTTGGGTGGCAGTATGAGCTGCGAGGAGGATGCTATGAGGCTGCAGAGTGACTTGGATAGGTTAGGTGAGTGGGCAAATGCATGGCAGATGAAGTGTAATGTGGATAAATGTGAGGTTATCCACTTTGGTGGTAAAAACAGAGAGACAGACTATTATCTGAATGGTGACAGATTAGGAAAAGGGGAGGTGCAACGAGACCTGGGTGTCATGGTACATCAGTCATTGAAGGTTGGCATGCAGGTACAGCAGGTGGTTAAGAAAGCAAATGGCATGTTGGCCTTCATAGCGAGGGGATTTGAGTACAGGGGCAGGGAGGTGTTACTACAGTTGTACAGGGCCTTGGTGAGGCCACACCTGGAGTATTGTGTACAGTTTTGGTCTCCTAACTTGAGGAAGGACATTCTTGCTATTGAGGGAGTGCAGCGACGGTTCACCAGACTGATTTGCGGGATGGCGGGACTGACCTATCAAGAAAGACTGGATCAACTGGGCTTGTATTCACTGGAATTCAGAAGAATGAGAGGGGATCTCATAGAAACGTTTAAAATTCTGACGGATTTAGACAGGTTAGATGCACTGGCTTTGTGGTGCACTGGTCTGGCATCCAGGGTGATGCACATCACTACTTTGGTGCCTTTGAAAGTCCCGACACCGGGTTGAAACAGTGCCCCGAATTTCTGTAGGACCTGTGAGCATGAGCTTCGCTCCACAGATGAAATGGCGTGCACATCCCCCCATTTCCAGTTCATCTTGGCTAGCCAGCTCCTCCCCAAAAGTGCGGGGCCGTTTCCTGGGACAATCCAGAGTGGCAGCCGGTGCTCTGATCCATTATGTGTTACTACCAGGTTTGCACTGCCTAGCACTGGGATGATCTCTTTGGTGTACGTCCGCAGCTGCGTGTCAATGCGTTCCAGTTTTGGCCTGCTAGCTCTGTGTGGCCATAGTCTCTCAAATTGTTGGCCGCTCATAAGGGACTGGTTGGCTCCTGTGTCCAGCTCCATGCGCACCGGGATGCCATTTAATAAAACTTTCATCATCATGGGTGGCGTTCTGGTAGATGAGCTGTGGATGTCAGCCACATGAATCCGCTGAACTTCAGCATCCATGGCTTTGCCCCAAGCATCATTCTGCATTGCAGACCCCTCGTCTGGTTCCTCTGTCTCGTAGATTAGCCTCGCTACAGCCTTTCTGCACATTCTGGCCAAGTGTCCACTGATGTTGCAATTCCTACAGATAAATTGCTGGAACCTGCAGCTTTTCACAGTATGTCTACGCCCACACCTCCAGCATGAGCTGAGGTGGTTGTTAACAAAAGGACTGTTACCAGGCATTTCTCTCTGATTGTTCCTTTGGTTATTTCTGAGCACTCTGATGGTGGGTGTCAATGGTCCCATCATGGGACGCATTGTTCCTCGAGATGGCGTGAATTGCCGATCCCCTTTCTATTGTCCCTGTTGCGGGCCCACCCTAGAGTCTGTTGCTGCCTGGCTGGTTTCAAAATGCCCTTGTCTGCCTGCGGGGTCTTGAGCCGCGTTCACAATGTTAACTCCCTGGTCCATCGCCACATTGGAACCAGAGCTGTGCGTGTAAATTAGCTTGGTCTCCTCTTCCCCTGCCATGAAGGTCTGAGCTATCAACGCCGCCCTTTCTAAAGTCAAGTCCTTGGTCTCTATGAGCTTCCTGAAAATCTCGGCATGACTAATGCCCTCAATGAAGAAATCCCTTAACATCTCCACGCTGCAGGCGTCTGTGAACTTACAGAGACTGGCCAAGCACCGCAGGTCCGCAACGAAGTCCGAGATGTTTTGTCCCTCCCGACGCCGGTGTGTATAGAGCTGGTGTCGGGCCATGTGTACGCTACTCGCCGGTTTGAGATGCTCACTGATCAGCTGGCTGAGCTCTTCGAAGAACTTGTCCGCCGGCTTCTTGGGTGCGAACAGGTCTTTCATCAGCGCATATGTCTTTAGTCCGCAGCTGGTCAGTAGATGCGCCCTCCGCTTGTCAGCCACTGCCGCTCCCAGTCAGTCCTTCATGACGAAACTCTGCTGGAGTCTCTCAACGAAGTCGTCCCAGTCCTCACCCACACAGTAATGTTCCTCTGTGCTACCGGTGGCCATCCTCGTGGTTCGGTGATTCCCGTTTATCGTTGCCAAATGTGGTGTCCCTGCATCTTGCTACTGAATCACACGAGGCATGTACTGCAGACATGGTCACTGCATGACCTTTCTTTATTCCCAGGACCAAGAAGTGATGACCCTGCGTGGGACCTCCCTTTAAATACCTGAGTACCTAGGTGAGGAGTGCCTCTCACAAGTTCACCCCCTGTGGTCAAGGTGTGCATTTCCAGGACAAATATACAGTGTACAGTGTGGTTGCATGAAGGTTACAGTTACATGAAGGTTACAGTTACATGAAGGTTGCATATATGACAGAAGTGTAGTCACTGTTGTAATGTAGGAAACATCTCCAAAAAAAAGTTTAGTCAAAAAACTATTTTTGAAAGGCAGATCTTTTAAATTAGAACAGTGTGATGTGTACAAAATGTGTTGTATATATGCAGGGGACCTAGACCTGAAGTGCCAATTAGCTTTCTCTCTTATGATTTTCCTTTGAAATTTTAACCTGAGCAGCTGGATGTGAATAATGGAGAGAAACACAAAGAGATACAGATAATAGAATGGAGATGGCATTATTTAATGCACCACACTTATGCCAGCCAGATTTTTTGTTCATGTGCATTATATAGCTTTTAATCTAATTGTGCTTTAGCATAGATTGTGCATACTAATTTACTTCAGTGTTTTAACAGGCTCCATAAGTATTTGAAACCAGGATCTCTGGTGCTGAAATTTCCTTTTGGAAACAGCCTGTTTTTTGGGTGGTTTTAATGTACTGAAATTAGTAAAATCCAGCCTTGTGGCTCATCACCTTAATCTTGCCCAAGAAATGGTCAGTAAAATTTTCCTCTCCAAAAGCCATTCTTCAGTACACACCAGCTAGAGTCCCTAGAAGGGTCGTGGTGTGCTGCGCTCTGCACAACCTTACGCACTGACACAAAGCAGTTCAGCAAACAAACAACCACCCCCTGCACACACGTCCCTGTCAATTCATTATCAACCACATTAAAAGGCGGCTTGCCACCCAACAACCAAGAATAGGCAAGATGAGAGTGATGCAAACTAATAACATTTATGTGATTCTACTAAAGAACAGAAACTTTACAACTTAATATTTTCTTATACACCTACAACTACAAAGCTTTACTCTTCCTTTTCCTACTGCTCCTAGGTGGTGCGACTCCTGTGGCTTCAGCAGAGGTAGAGGCAGCCTGCTCAGATCCCTGCTCTGACTGTGGATATGCTCTTGGCTGACGACCTCTGGGATTTGGAATCTGTGAGGGCACTGCCAAAGACTGCTCCACCTGCACCTGTGCAGGTGCAGACTTGCCCGTTGGAACTCGAGGCAGCATGTCAGGTACAGGGTACAGACTGAGGGCGGGGGGAGGGGGGGCAATGGGTGAGAGGTGGAAAGACATGGAGTGATGTCCATGTCCTCTTTTGTCATCATCCCTTTCATGCACCAGCCATACTTCCCTGCTACCACTCTGCTGGAGAGCACTTTGGTGCAGATCAGTGCAGCACTGTAAGGCAAATGCTAAGGTGCTGTTATCCTATTTGAGGCAGCAGACATGTTGACATCCAGAGTATGCACGGCTGTAGTCATGCATTCATTTGATAACCGCGTTTGATGTTGCATGGAGTTGACTACTCCATCCATGCAAGAAGATGTCATCGCAATGCCCTGCGACATCATCCCACTCATGCTTGAGGTGGATTCCTCCATTCTCTCTCATGGTCAGTGTGCTTGGAAGGCCTGTCAGTACATCGCACATTCTCTGCTGCTCCATTCTCATTTTCATTAATGGCTCCCGTGGGGGGTAAAGCATCTGTGTTCAACTGAACAGAGCTTGGAGAGGGATGTTCCCTCTGGCACAGACTGTCCACTTCTGTCCCTGTCAGCACCTTCTGCTCGACCTCACTTGTGATGTGTGAGTCACCAGCTGTCTAATTGGACCCACTGAACAACAACTTGTATTTATGCAGTGCCTTTAAAATAGTAAAACGTCCCAAGGTGCTTCACAGGAGTGTTATAAGACAAAACAAATACATTTGACACCGAGCCACATAAGAACAAATTACGGCAGACTTGGTCAAAGAGGTAGGTTTTAAGGAGCATCTTAAAGGATAGAGGTAGAGAGGCAGAGAGGTTTAGGGAGAGAGTTCCAGAGCTTGGGGCCTAGGCAGCTGAAGGCACGGCCACCAGTGGTTGAGCAGTTATAATCAGGGATGCTCAAGAGGGCAGAATTTGAGGAGCGAAGACATTTCGGGGGGGTTGTGAGGCTAAAGGAGATTACAGAGATAGAGAGGCATGAGGCTATGAAGGGATTTGTAAACAAGGATGAGAATTTTGAAATTGAGGTGTTACTTAACTGGGAACCAATGTAGGTCAGCGAGCACAGGGCTGATGAGCGGGACTTGGATTGAGTTAGGACACGGGCTGCCGAGTTTTGGATGACTCTCCCGTCCTGTGACAGTTGGAACTGGTGCTCTCCACTCTCCCATCCTGCGACAGTTGGAACTGGTGCTCTCCACTCTCTGTCCTGTGACAGTTTGAACTGGTGCTCTCCACTCTCCCGTCCTGTGACAGTTGGAACTGATGCTCTCCACTCTCTGTCCTGTGACAGTTAGAACTGGTGCTCTCCGCTCTCTCTTCTGTGACAGTTTGAACTGGTGCTCTCCACTCTCTCGTCCCATGACAGTTGGAACTGGTCCTCTCCACTCTCCCGTCCTGCGACAGTTGGAACTGATGCTCTCCACTCTTTCTCCTGCGACAGTTGGAACTGGTGCTCTCCACTCTCCCCTCTCCCATCCTGTGACAGTTTGAACTGGTGCTCTCCACTCTCCCGTCCTGTGACTGTTGGAACTGGTGCTCTCCACTCTCCCGTTGGTGTAGGAGGGAGGGCTTTAGTTTCCTGAACAATTGGGACCGCTTCTGGGGTAGGTGGGACCTGTACAAGTCGGACAGGTTACACCTCAACAGAGACGGGACCAATGTTCTCGCAGGTGGTTTTGATAGTACGGTTGGGAGGGCTTTAAACTAGCTTGGCAGGGAGATGGGAACCCAGGAGAGGGCTCTGAGCTAGTTACGGTGGGTGAAAGCTCAGATGACAGAACCCCAAGAAAGAATGCAAAAGGCAGGAGGCAACAGAGCAGAGTAGCACTGGGGAAAATGTAAACCACAAGGTGATAGGAAGGGACAATATGTATGAATATAAAGGGGCTGTAGGAGGGGTCAAAACTAAAAATCATGGTTTAAAAACTAGTATTAAAACACTTACCTAAACGCACACAGCATTCGAAACAAAATAAATGAGTTGACGGCACAAATCATTACAAATGGGTATGATTTGGTGGCCATTACTGAAACGTGGTTGCAGGGTGGCCAAGACTGGGAATTAAACATACAGGGGTATCTGACAATTCGGAAAGATATACAAGAGGGGAAGGGAGGTGGGGTAGCTCTGATAATGAAGGATGATATCAGGGCAGTTGTGAGAGACGATATTGGCTCTAATGAACAAAATGTTGAATCATTGTGGGTGGAGATTAGAGATAGTAAGGGGAAAAAGTCACTGGTGGGCGTAGTTTATAGGCCCCCAAATAATAACTTCACGGTGGGGCGGGCAATAATCAAGGGAATAATGGAGGCATGTGAAAAAGGAACGGCAGTAATCATGGGGGATTTTAACCTACATATCGATTGGTCAAATCAAATCGCACGGGGTAGCCTTGAGGAGGAATTCATAGAATGCATACGGGATTGTTTCTTAGAACAGTATGTTACAGAACCTACAAGGGAGCAAGCTATCTTAGATCTGGTCCTGTGTAATGAGATAGGAATAATAAACGATCTCCTAGTAAAAGATCCTCTCGGAAAGAGTGATCACAGTATGGTTAAATTTGTAATACAGATTGAGGGTGAGGAAGTAGTGTCTCAAACGAGCATACTATGCTTAAACAAAGGGGACTACAGTGGGATGAGGGCAGAATTGGCTAAAGTAGACTGGGAACATAGACTAAACGGTGGTACAATTGAGGAACAGCGGAGGACTTTTAAGGAGCTCTTTCATAGTGCTCAACAAAAATATATTCCAGTGAAAAAGGGCGGTAAGAGAAGGGATAATCAGCCGTGGATAACCAAGGAAATAAAGGAGTGTATCAAATTAAAAACCGATGCGTATAAGGTGGCCAAGGTTAGTGAGAAACTAGAAGATTGGGAAAATTTTAAACAACAGCAAAGAATGACTAAGAAAACAATAAAGAAAGGAAAGATAGATTACGAAAGTAAACTTGCGCAAAACATAAAAACAGATAGGAAAAGCTTTTACCGATATATAAAACGGAAAAGTGTGACTAAAATAAATGTTGGTCTCTTAGAAGATGAGAAGGGGGATTTAATAATGGGAAATATGGAAATGGCTGAGACCTTAAACAATTATTTTGCTTCGGTCTTCACAGTGGAAGACACAAAAACCATGCCAAAAATTGCTGGTCACGGGAATGTGGGAAGGGAGGACCTTGAGACAATCACTATCACTAGGGGGGTAGTGCTGGACAGGCTAATGGGACTCAAGGTAGACAAGTCCTCTGATCCTGATGAAATGCATCCCAGGGTATTAAAAGAGGTGGCGGAAGTTATAGCAGATGCATTCGTTGTAATCTACCAAAATTCTCTGAACTCTGGGGAGGTACCATCGGATTGGAAAGCAGCTAATGTAACACCTCTGTTTAAAAAAGGGGGCAGACAAAAGGAGGTAACTATAGGCCGGTTAGTTTAACATCTGTAGTGGGGAAAATGCTTGAAGCTATCATTAAGGAAGAAATAGCAGGACATCTCGATAGGAATAGTGCAATCAAGCAGACGCAACATGGATTCATGAAGGGGAAATCACGTGTAACTAATTTACTGGAATTCTTTGAGGATATAATGAGCATGGTGGATAGAGGTGTACCGATGGATGTGGTGTATTTAGATTTCCAAAAGGCATTCGATAAGGTGCCACACAAAAGGTTACTGCAGAAGATAAAGGTACGCGGAGTCAGAGGAAATGTATTAGCATGGATCGAGAATTGGCTGGCTAACAGAAAGCAGAGAGTCGGGATAAATGGGTCCTCTTCGGGTTGGAAATCGGTGGTTAGTGGTGTGCCACAGGGATCGGTGCTGGGACCACAACTGTTTACAATATACATAGATGACCTGGAAGAGGGGACAGAGTGTAGTGTAACAAAATTTGCAGATGACACAAAGATTAGTGGGAAAGCGGGTTGTGTCGAGGACACAGAGAGGCTGCAAAGAGATTTAGATAGGTTAAGCGAATGTGCTAAGGCTTGGCAGATGGAATACAATGTCGGAAAATGTGAGTTCATCCACCTTGGAAAATAAAACAGTAAAAAGGGAATATTATTTGAATGGGGAGAAATTACAACATGCTGCAGTGCAGAGGGACCTGGGGGTCCTTGTGCATGAAACTCTTTTTGGAGTTTATCTGCAAAAACAAAAGACATTAAACCGTGCCACCCTACCTGGGTGACACACCAGACATTTACAAGGCCCTTTTTTTTCCTTTTTTTTTTGGTTTTTTTTTGGGCACTAAAATCACAATTTTTCCCCAGAGCCCCCTATAAAAGGGAAGGGGGACACTAAAAGCACCGGCAATTAAAACAAATTAACTTTAAAACGTAAAATCAAATTAAAATTTGGTTGCCGGGCGTGATGATGCACTCCAGTCCCTCCGGTGCCCACCTCTTGCGGAAGGCCGCGAGCGTACCGGTGGACACCACGTGCTCCATCTCCAAGGACACCCTGGACCGGATGTAAGAGCGGAAGAGAGGCAGGCAGTCAGGTTGAACGACCCCCTCGACCGCCCGCTGCCTGGACCGGCTGATGGCACCCTTGGCCGTGCCCAGGAGCAGTCCTACGAGGAGGCCTTCGGACCTACTCGCTCCCCTCCGCACAGGGTGCCCAAAGATCAGGAGAGTGGGACTGAAGTGCAGCCAGAATTTCAGGAGCAGCCCCTTCAAATAATGGAACAGGGGCTGCAACCTCGTGCACTCAATAAAAACATGGAACACGGACTCCTCCATGAATCCCCAAAAGTTTGTTTGCAGGTGCAGCAGGTAATCAGGAAGGCGAATGGAATGTTCACCTTCATTGCGAGAGGGATGGAGTACAAAAGCAGGGAGGTCCTGCCACAACTGTACAGGGTATTGGTGAGTTCGCACCTGGAGTACTGCGTGCAGTTTTGGTCACCTTACTTAAGGAAGGATATACTAGCTTTGGAGGGGGTACAGAGATGATTCATTAGGCTGATTCCGGAGATGAGGGGGTTACCTTATGATGATAGATTGAGTAGACTGGGTCTTTACTCGTTGGGAGTTCAAAAGGATGAGGGGTGATCTTATAGAAACATTTAAAATAATGAAAGGGATAGACAAGATAGAGGCAGAGAGGTTGTTTCCACTGGTCGGGGAGACTAGAACTAGGGGGCACAGCCTCAAAATACGGAGCAGCCAATTTAAAACTGAGTTGAGAAGGAATTTCTTCTCCCAGAGGGTTGTGAATCTGTGGAATTCTCTGCCCAAGGAAGCAGTTGAGGCTAGCTCATTGAATGTATTCAAATCAGATAGATAGATTTTTAACCAATAAGGGAATTAAAGGTTATGGGGAGCGGGCGGCTAAGTGGAGCTGAGTCCACGGCCAGATCAGCCATGATCTTGTTGAATGGCGGAGCAGGCTCGAGGGGCTAGATGGCCTACTCCTGTTCCTAATTCTTATGTTCTTATTAATGTTGGGGAAGTCCAGAACCAGGGGTAACAGTCTAAGGATAAGGGGTAAGCCATTTAGGACCGAGATGAGAAACTTCTTCACCCAAAGAGTGGTGAACTTGTGGAATTCTCTACCACAGAAAGTTGTTGAGGCCAATTCACTAAATATATTCAAAAAGGAGTTAGATGTAGTCCTTACTACTAGGGGGATCAAGGGGTATGGCGAGAAAGCAGGAACGGGGTACTGAAGTTGCATGTTCAGCCATGAACTCATTGAATGGCGGTGCAGGTTCGAAGGGCCGACTGGTCTACTCCTGCACCTATTTTCTATGTTTCTATGACCTCAAGTTTACGTGGCGTAGCAATCTGTGGAGGTTGCACTGGCTGCTTCATAATGCTTGTACCACCCTCTTATGAGGCTCCAGCCTCCAGTAGTCATCCCTTTGAGCTTTTACAAGTGTGTTTGATGTGAGAGGGGTCAGTGGCTGTTTGCAGAGTGGAGTCTGTGGTCACTTTATTGATCTTTCTGTTTGTGAACAGTGAGTGCTGATGACATCAGAGATATTTGCTTCAAATAGTTATGAAGACTGACAGTAATGACTAATTTGGATGGTAGTGTCATTGCTTAAGCAAAGTTATATTAAAGGCTACATAACACCTTTGTTACATGAACCTGGCCAGCATAAGTGCAGTGCATTAAATAATGCCATCTCTGTTGTCTTCGGCATGTTCGCCATTTGCACATGCACACAAATAAGCATTCAGTACATACAAAACACACACGTACATGCATAACACACATTCACAAACTTTCAAGTACTCTAGCCTCCTACAAGTTCAGAGTGACACAGTACATGCAACTACACCAGGGTCTTATTTACTCAATGATTATCAGAATTGGATAAAAGCCCAATCCTACAGGGACACATTGATCAAGCGTCTCCCTTATAGGGTGCGCACCACTGCTAATTATTTTTTTAATTCATTCACTGAATGTGGGCGTCGCTGCTAAGGCCAGCATTTATTGACCATACCTAATTGCCCTTGAGAAGATGGTGGTAAGCTGCCCTCTTGAACCACTGCAGTCCGTGTGGTGAAAGTACTCCCACTGTGTTGTTAGGCAGGGAGCTACAGGAATTTGACACAGCAACGATGAAGAAATGGCGATATATTTCCAAGTCAGGATGGTGTGTGACTTGGAGGGGAACTTGCAGGTGATGGTGTTCCCATGCGCCTGCTATCCATATCCTTCTATGTGGTAGATTTGGGAGGTGCTGTTGAAGAATCCTTGGTGAGTTGCTGCAGTACATCTTGTAGATGGTACACACTGCAGATATGGTGTGCTGGTGGTGGAGGGAGTGAATGTTTGAGGTGGTAGATGGAGTGCCAATCAAGCGGGCTTCTTTGTCCTGGATGGTGTCGAGCTTCTTGAGTGTTGTTGGAGCTGCACTCATCCAGGCAAGTGGAGAGTATTCCCTCACACTCCTGACTTGTGCCTTGTAGATGGTGAAAAAGCTTTGGAGAGGAGGCGAGATACTCACCGCAGAATACCAAGCCTCTGACCTGCTCTTTTAGCCACAGTATTAATATGGCTGGTCCAGTTAAGTTTCTGGTCAATGGTGATCCCCAGGATGTTGATCGTGGGGGATTCGATGATGGTAATGCCATTGAATGTCAAGGTGAGGTGGTTAGACTCTCGATTTTTGGAGATGATCATTGCCTGGCACTTGTGTGGCACAAATGTTACTTGCCACTTATCAGCACAGGCCTAAATGCGGTCTAGGTCTCGCTGCATGCGGGCATGGACTGCTTCATTATCTGAGGAGTTGCGAATGCAATCATCAGCGAAAATCCCCACTTCTGACCTTATGATGGAGGGAAGGTCATTGATGAAGCAGCTGAACATGGTTGGGCGAAGGACACTGCCCTGAGGAATTCCTGTAACGATGTCCTGGGGCTGAGATGATTAGCCTTCAACAACCACAACAATCTTCCTATGTGCTAGGTATGACTCCACTGAGTGGAGAGTTTTCCCCCCGATTCCCATTGACTTCAATTTTACTAGGGCTCCTTGATGCCACACTCAGTGAAATGCTGCCTGGATGTCAAGGGCAGTCACTCTCACTTCACCTCTGGCGTTCAGCTCTTTTGAACCAAGGCTGGAATGAGGTCTGGAGCATAGTAGTCCTGGCGGAACTCAAACTGAGCATCGGTGAGCAGGTTATTGGTGAGTAAGTGCCGCTTGATAGTACTGTCGACGACACCTTCCATCACTTTGCTGATGGTTGAGAGTAGACTGATAGGGCAGCAATTGGCCGGATTGGATTTGTCCTGCTTTTTTGTGGACAGGACATACCTGGGCAGTTTTCCACTTTGTCGGCTAGTTAGGAAAGTGTTGGTCTGTCCAAACTGATTTTTAATAAAATATTAACGAAAACTAACTTAAATTTCTATGGAAAGATTGGGAAAAACTCCTGAGTTTTAAAGCAAATCAGGAGGCTCAATATCAATTGACTATCAGTTGCTTTGAACTAGTGGAGGAGCTGAACTAACACCGTTAGGAAGCTTGAAAACCTGTTTCAACATGTGTCATGGCATGCATTGTATTCTGAGGCTTTGAGCCAGTATAATATTGGTGCTAGAAGATCCTGTGTTCAAATCCCAGGGGTGCCTATTGGTTGTAGCATTTTTGTAGAGTGACTGGTGCTCCTGAAATAGTTTCACCCCAGAGAATCATTTCTGGCACGATAGGAAGAAGAGCAGGGGAATGTCATTCCACTATTCATCCCTTAACCAAAACCAAATAACCCATTTTATTTGTGGGACCTTACTCTATATAAATGAGCTGCCATATTTACCTAAAAATAACAATGAATGCCAATCAAAACAATGCACTGACTGTGAAGGACTTTGGGATAGTCTAAGGGCTGGATTTTAGGCTTTTCCGTTTTCGGGGCGGGAAAGTTATCAACCAGGAATAGTTTGCGCTTTGGTAAGGAAGTTTTGGCATCTGGGCCCTGCGTCAGGGGGCGCAGCGCTAAGAGAGGTGTTGTTCACTTTTTCTGGCGCAATGATGGGAAACACGCGAACTAAAATACCGGTCCATGTGCGCTTCGAGAGAGGCCTGTGGAAGGCGGGGGGGGGGGAGGAGGGTGTGAAGAGAAAAAATCTTTAAAAAACCACAAAAATATCTCCAAAACATTGCCCACGCCACCATAACAAAATTTAAGAGAATACTCGCACTTAACTTTGGAGTATTTTACCTTCCTCTGCGTCGCTGTCTATGCTGGACCGCACTGATTTCCCAGGTGGTCATTGCGGGCGCACTTCTAGACCGACGGATTGGGCAAATGTCCAAACTATTGCCGGTGTCGCAACCAGAGGCGTCGCACACCCGGCGGTGCTGCTCGGCGCCACTGCAAAACTGGACCGGAGGACCACGATGGGGCACAGGAGACCTGAATGCCGCCCTTCACGCCGCTCCGGGGCGAAATTCTGAGTGCAAAGGACCATAAAATCCAGCCCTAAGAGTATGAAAGACATTGCATAATTGCAAGTTCTTTCTTTCTCTGCAACTGGAATTGAGAATGTGTGTCAATATTGATTTCTGAGTGCTATGTATGGATATCTTTCACTCTGGCGCTGCGCTGAAGATCTGTGATATTGATTTTGTTTGTTTCTCTGTCGTTGAAACACCAGATGGAACTTTTAACTACAACAAGGGCGTAAAACAGGTGACAGCAGATTGGTCGCTCATTATACACCTCCTCACGATTTTTCTTTCCATTGATTGAAATCGGACAGGATGTGTAACAGGAAGCTGATCCTCTACTGTCCATTTCACATCCTGCCGAAGTTGGGAGTTGCACCCAATAGGTCTATGTAGCATGTCTGTGTCAGGCAGTTGACTTTTGTAAATGTTATGGGGATTTGTCTGTTGAGTAATTTTTTAACTTTTATCTTAGTTTCTCTGTATCTTAGTTTTTGGTTCCTGTAATATATCATATGCCTGTGCTTGTGAAGATGTAGGGGTCGAAATTCAGTTGGTACCGCCAGCTGATACCACCTGAGTGAGGTGGCAACAGGGCGTAAACGGCATGGCGGCTGCGTTAGGCGAGGGTGCCGCCTGATGGGAAATTCAGTTGTCCTTTTTCAAGGGCATAAAGATTTGCCGCCTCGCCGACTACCGCCATGGAAATCCTGATGTCAGTACATGCGCAACATCTCCTTGGCGCCGGTCTCGCCAAATTCACTTTTGCCACCTCACTTCCCAGCTGGCGGGGAACACGCCACAAAAAGTTGGCGTTTACAAGTCAAAGTAAAGATTCTGGGGCGGTATTTAAAGGAAGTTGCAGCTGGGCCACTGCGGTCAGTGCTGCGTTCTCTCCTCGTAGTGTTGGCATGCTGCGACTACAGAGACAGCTTCAGGCCAATGTGGGTCCACGCCAGAGGAGAGGCCCCAGACTTCGGGGCAGGAGGCCATACAGATGCACATTACTCTTACCTTGATATGTCGGAGGAGCAGTGCTTAAGAAGGTTGTGGTTCCGCATGGAGCTCTGCCACCTCCTGCAGACAGACCTTGCAGCTGACATCAGCACCAGGACCTCGCTGTCGGTGGCAGTGAAAGTGACAGTTGCCCTGTCTATGCTACCGGCTCCTTCCACTCTCCTGTAGGCAATATATATAACATCTTGCAGTTTGCAGTACATTGCTGCATTCGCCAGTTGACCGACGCTCTCTACAGCCGACGCATGGACTACATAAAGGTCAGCATGTCCAGGCAGAGCCAGGATGAGCACTCCCGTGGCTTTGCCAGGATAGTGGGCTTCCCCATGGTTCAGGGGACCAATGATTGTTTGAATGTGGCATTGTGGGCTTCGCCGCACAAAGAAGAGGTGTTTCGAAATTGAAAGGGCGACCACTCCCTCAACATTCAGCTGGTCTGCAAACACATGCAGATGATCTTCGCTGTCAATGCACTCTATCCTGGTAGCTGCCATGATGCCTTCATTCTGCGGAAGAGCAGGACTACTCCCCCGGGGCAGAGCCTCAGCATCTGGAACAATCTGGGTGAGCACAGATTGCTGCCCTGCTTCGGCAACGTTAGGTCTCTGTTGCACTGATGGGGCCCCAAACACGATGGCAGCGGTCAGTGCTTGTGTGACATCAAGTTGGCTCTGTGTCAAGGCAGAATGTGTCTGCATCATACCATAGAGCTGATTGATGCCACCACACACTGATGACATGACAGTCAGCAGGCCTGGTGCTCAATGGCTACTGCCACGTCAGCCATAACCCACGCCACCATGTCTGGGACCCCATGGTCACTTGAAGCATCCAACATCCATTGGTATCTTCCAAGGATGGGCTCAATGGGCTGCTGAGAGGCTTGTGCAACAGTTGAGGTGAACTCCTTCATCCTCACAGCTAGTGTATAGATACTCTCGGGCACCCTTGACAATGCACCCAGCAGATCACTGTGCATCCGCAATGATTGTCTTGCGACATCCTCTAATTTGGGCTCATCATCAGAGTGCTGCTGAGCATCATTCAGGCACGCACTCACCCTCTGGGGAGCTGGCCCCCTGCTTTCCCTTCCCCCGTGATATTGCTGCAGGCAACTGGGTCCCGGAGCATCATCCACCTTCATCTCCCCGACCATGCCTTCCGCCATAAAGCTGCTGGCCGTGTTCTCTGAGGCTGCTGGATCCTCCATGATGTCCAGAGAGGTGTCCTCCGCCTCCTTATCCTCTCTACCCACCCGCAGTGAAAGGCTGCCATGCAGGCCACTGCCGTCTGAGTCATCATCTGAAAGCACAAAGTCAGAGAAGTGTGGTTACCTGCAGGGGAGGGGGCCAGGACTGGGAAAGGCATTCGGAAATGCCAGTCTCATGGAAAGTGGTGAAAGAGTATGGTGTCAGGGCTAAGTGGCCTGCTAGAGGTTGCAAAGGAACTCAACATACCGTCACTGTCCTGAGGGGGCTCGGCCTGACCTACCGTCACCGCACCCACTTGTGCGCCCGTCAGGGCTGATATGCGTTCCTCAACAGGAGTTAGGGGTTGCACCTCCGGTCTTGTCTCATCTGTGCGAGCTTGGCCTGCAAAATTAAAAAGTTCAGAGTTAGTGCCCTTTTATTCATCTGTCCGAAGTGCCTTATAGTTCACAACATGTTCGCGTATGAGACTCTGTAAAGAGCGATGTAACTTTCATTAGCTATGAGTATGTGGCAATGCTTGAATGAAGTGGGCAAGGACCTAACAGTTACTGTGAGGATAGTGTCTTCCAGACGCATATGAAGACTGAGGAGGTAACAAGATGAGGGGTGAATCTCCACAACGGAGTAGGAAGGTTCAAAGTGCATGCAGGCCTTTGGAGTGGGTGAGGCTGCAAATTCGAACCTTGCATCTGGCCTCATCCATGTAGAGCACACGGTCAGAAACATTCACATTGAGGAGAGACTGCACATTGAACTCAGAGCATGTCATGCTCACGTTAATGTTAAAGATACTCCCCCTCAGCAACCGAGTCATGTCGTTCCACTTCTTACGACATTGGGTCGCTGTCCTGGGCACAGTGTCACTCGCTGACACAATCTCAGTGACTTCCCACCAGAGTCTGCAAAATGTTTGGGGCTGTGGCCTCCTTCCAGCCTCCATTCTCAGTACAAGTAGTTCACAGCGCCTCTCCAGTGCATCAAGCAGTGCATCAAGCAGTGCATCGACGTGGAGTCGGAGAAGCGGTCAGTGCGCTGGTGAACTGCTGCTGTATCTGCCATCTTCACCCTGTGATCGAGTACGTGGGAAGCAAATATACGCACGAGGCAGTGCCACGCCCAATCAATGCCGCAATTGAATCCAGGTGGTGGCAGTATGTCTTTGGCGCAGTTACAAAAGATGATTGCCGCCCGATGTTGCCGTCTCACTTACCGTCTCCAGAGTAGAGTGCAGCGCTTGATTTAACACTGCAATCCCCTTTTCAGGCGGCAAAACTGAATTTCGCGGTTGCCTGCCGTTAAAATATCCATTCAGACGGTGACACCGCCTCAAAAACGTGCCTTCGAATTTCGACCCCATAGTCTTTCTCTGGAGGTCTGACGTATGTTCTACAGAAATGTATTGGGATATGTTGTTGGATGGGTACAACAATCTATTTGTTGATGAGCGAGAGGCCGAAATGGTTGAAAACTGAGGCAGGGAGATGGCCTAAATAACCAGTAAGTTTCTAAAATTATGACTGCGTTTGCATGGATCAGGGCGATGGGCAATGAAGGCTAAATGGCTGAAAATTGAGACTGAGATAGGAGCTGGAAGAAATGTGTGGGTGGCACTGTAGCAGGATATCAGGGAGTGGGGACTAAACTGAAAATTGAGGTAGGGAGCAAAGTAGCAAGAGGTTGAAAGGCGGCAAGAGGCAGAAATAAATATATAAATACACAAAATTAAAAGTATAGTAAAAGAATGAGATAGAATCTAAAGTAAAACTTACATGCAGATAAAGGAAACTTGAGTGGAAAAGAAAATGATGGGTGGACCTGAGGAAGTTGCAGTACCATCAGCAGTGGGAGGACTGAAAGGCAATGAAAAGTAAGTATAATGATAATCTTAACAGGCGTTATAGCATTACTCATTAAAATTAATGTAACTAGGCATTGCTTAGGGCTCAATTTTCCCCAATGCCATTTTTTGGCGTATTTCAAGAGTTCCGCCCATTTTTTGGGGCCCCTACTCCAAAAAAAATAACTTGAAAGTTTCCCCGTTCGAATTTTTTTAATTGGCGCCATGCAGCCTGTCCTTTAGCTTCGGGGGTGGAGCCTAATGTCTGTGCCAAAAAAAGGATGTTGCCCCTTCTGCGCATGCGCGAAAAAAACAAGAAGTTTTTTATGTGACTGCTATGGGCACGCATGCCCACTACACCTCCCGATCTGCATTTGGCCATTTTTAAAATGCAGTATGTGAGAACTGTGAGAGAACTTTAATTCTCAGTGGAAAAAAGAGAGCTGCAATATGCAACGTGGCTCAAGGACCAAAAATTTCTCACAAGAGAAAGTGGAGGCATTAGTTAATGTGATTGAGACCAGATGGCACGAGCTGGACACCAGCAGAGATCACATAAAAGTTTTACCAAAAGAAATGAAAAAACGCTGGAACCAACTTGCAGAAGATTGCTGTGCAATGGTGACCACCCCAGGTGTGGAGGCCAGTGCAAAAAGAAGTGGCAGGACCTTGGTCAAGGAGTTAGTGTAAGTAATATTTTCATTTATTCAACGGAGTTGCAATTGGAAATGAAATCATCTACATGTCCCACCCAGCAGAATGACATCCTCTCTAAAAAGTTATATTTTCATCTTTGCAGAGGAAGGTGGCACACAACAAAAAAGAGAGAACTCGAACAGCAGGAGGCCTGGCAAATCTGCAGCCACTAACACCCGTGGAAGAGAAGGTTGCTACTTTGATGGGTCCTGCCTGGAGAAAAGCAACCACCGCTGCACAAGCTGGGCCCACACTCGAGGGAGAGGGTAAGTCCTGCAAATTCCACTTTCTGGCTTTGCTAAAAGTCAAGTACTGCGTGGGCGAGTCATGCTTCGGTTCATGGGCATGTCTCTGTCAGTTACGCTTCGGTTGATGCAATGTGCTATTATTCATCGTGGTCCTTCAAATGAGCCTGCTGCCTGCGCTGTGTGAGCCTACTCATGTCACCCTGCTCCCTCCTCTGTTGCTAACCATTTGTCTGTTGAGACCAACCCCGACAAGGCTGAAGCTGATGCAGAAGAAGATTCAGACGCGGGCGAGCCTGAAGAGGAGAACATCTTCCAATCCCACCTTCCAGACCAAGAGCATGGGGGTGAGGGGGAGGATGAAGCCCCACTGTTGTACTCACCCTGGAGCAGGTGCAGGTGCCGCCCATTGAATTGCCAGCCCCTTTCTTGAATGGTATGAGTGATGAGACATTCCATGGTTTCGCACAGTCCAAGGCTGCAATGTTCCAGTGGGGTGCAGCAAGACACACCCAGGGCCCCACTGTCCAAGGCTGCGGGTCCCAGTGGGATGCAGCGAGCCACACCCAGGATAAGGAGGGGAAGGAGAGCTCGACAGTGCTCTCCTGAGGTGCAGATGTGGTTACAGATGTGGTTCAGATGATGGTAATGAATGTGGAGAGCACTGACCTTACATGATCATTCCTGGACACCATCAGTGGGGTGGGTGATGAGGAACGGGACTGTCGGGAGAAGTAACAACACTCTCACAAGAAATGGGAACACTGTCCGGGCACATGTGGGAGGGAATGTCACAGGTAGCTGATACAGGTTGAGCGTCCGAAATCTGGAAACCTCGGGACCGAGGCCGTTCCAGATTCCGGGTATTTCCGAATTTTGGAACGTCTTTGCCTGAGCCGAGGTGGGTGGGGTCGGGCAGCTGAGGCAAGGGGGCGAGGTCGGCCCGCCGAGGTAAGGGGGAGGGAGGGGGGTCGGGGCGAAGTCAGGTCGCACGAAGTTGGGGCAGGCGAAGTCGGGCCACCGAGGTAGGGCCGGAGCGAGGCGAGGTTGGGCCGGGGCGAGGTCGGGCCGCAGTGGGCCGGGGCGAGGTCGGGCCACTGGGGGCCGGGGCGAGATCGGGCCGCCGAGGCGGGGGGAGTCCAGATTTCGGAACATTTTCTGGATGACCCTGTCACGGATCGGCCTGGTGTCCGAATTTTGGAACACGGATTTCGGACGCTCAGCCTGTACACTGTCGGTTAACATGAGGGAGGGAATGTTGCAGGTAGCTGATACACTGTCGGTGAACGTGAGGGATGGATTGTCGGAGTTAGCTGCTTCAATAAGGGAACACGCCCAGACCCTGCGCCCATTGACAAAATCAACTGCCACTCCCACTCCACTCCCCAGACCAGCCTCTGAAGAGTCCGAAGCCGGGCCTTCCACATTCCCACCTGCCCACGCCCCCCCCCCGATCAAGAAGTGTGCATTACTGCCAGCTAGGAAATGGAAGACCAGCAGGAAGAGCAGTGCAAGGAAGGTAGTGCAGGGGTCCCCTGCGGTCATCCCCCTGCAAAACAGATACATCGCTTTGAGTACTGTTGAGGGGGATGACTCATCAGGGGAGGGCAGCAGCAGCCAAGTTCATGGCACCGTGACTGGCTCTGCTGCACAGGAGGGCAGGAAAAAGACTGGGAGAGCAATAGTAAAAGGGGATTCAATCATAAGGGGAATAGATAGGCATTTCTGCGGCCGCAACCGAGACTCCAGGATGTTATGTTGCCTCCCTGGTGCAAGGGTCAAGGATGTCTCGGATTGGGTGCAGGACATTCTGAAAAAGGAGGGTGAACAGCCAGTTGTCGTGGTGCACATTGGTACCAACGATATAGGTAAAAAAAGGGATGAGGCCCTACGAGACGAATTTAAGGAGCTAGGAGCTAAATTAAAACGTAGGATCTCAAAAGTAGTAATCTCAGGATTGCTACCAGTGCCACGAGCTAGTCAGAGTAGGAATCGCAGGATAGCTCAGATGAATACGTGGCTTGAGCAGTGGTGCAGCAGGGAGGGATTCAAATTCCTGGGGCATTGGAACCGGTTCTGGGGGAGGTGAGACCAGTACAAACCGGACGGTCTGCACCTGGGCAGGACCGGAACCAATGTCCTAGGGGGAGTGTTTGTTAGTGCTGTTAGGGATGAGTTAAACTAATATGGCAGGGGGATGGGAACCAATGCAGGGAGACAGAGGGAAATAAAATGGAGACAAAAGCGAAAGACAGAAAGGAGATGAGTAAAAGTGGAGGGCAGAGAAACCCAAGGCAAAAAACAAAAAGGGCCACTGTACAGCAAAATTCTAAAGGGTCAAAGTGTAATAAAAAGGCAAGCATGAAAGCTCGGTGCCTCCATGCAAGGAGTATTCGGAACCCAGGAGAGGGCTCTGAGCTAGTTAGAGTGGGTGAGAACTCAGATGAACAGGACCCCAAGAAAGAATGCAAAAGGCAGGAGGCAACAGAGCAGAGTAGCACTGGGGTAAGTGTAAACCACAAGGTGACAGGGAGGGACAATATGTATGAATATAAAGGGGCTGCAGGAGGGGTCAAAACTAAAAATCATGGTTTAAAAACTAGTATTAAAACACTCCACCTAAACGCACGCAGCATTCGAAATAAAGTAAATGAGTTGACGGCACAAATCATTACGAATGATTTGGTGGCCATTACAGAAACATGGTTGCAGGGTGGCCAAGACTGGGAATTAAACATTCAGGGGTATCTGACAATTTGGAAAGATAGACAAGAAGGGAAAGGAGGTGGGGTAGCTCTGTTAATAAAGGATGATATCAGGGCAGTTGTGAGAGACGATATTGGCTCTAATGAACAAAATGTTGAATCATTGTGGGTGGAGATTAGAGATAGTAAGGGGAAAAAGTCACTGGTGGGCGTAGTTTATAGGCCCCCAAATAATAACCTCATGGTGGGGCGGGCAATAATCAAGGGAATAATGGAGGCATGTGAAAAAGGAACGGCAGTAATCATGGGGGATTTTAACCTACATATCGATTGGTCAAATCAAATCACACGGGGTAGCCTTGAGGAGGAATTCATAGAATGCATACGGGATTGTTTCTTAGAACAGTATGTTACAGAACCTACAAGGGAGCAAGCTATCTTAGATCTGGTCCTGTGTAATGAGATAGGAATAATAAACGATCTCCGAGTAAAATATCCTCTTGGAATGAGTGATCACAGTATAATTGAATTTGTAATACAGATTGAGGGTGAGGAAGTAGTGTCTCAAACGAGCGTACTGTGCTTAAACGAAGGAGACTACAGTGGGATGAGGGCAGAGTTGGCTAAAATAGACTGGAAACACAGACTAAACGGTGGCACAATTGAGGAACGGTGGAGGACTTTTAAGGAGCTCTTTCATAGTGCTCAACAAAAATATATTCCAGTGAAAAAGAAGGGCGGTAAGAGAAGGGATAACCAGCCGTGGATAACCAAGGAAATAAAGGAGAGTATCAAATTAAAAACCAATGCGTATAAGGTGGCAAAGGTTAGTGGGAAACTAGAAGATTGGGAAAATTTTAAACGACAGCAGAGAATGACTAAGAAAGCAATAAAGAAAGGAAAGATAGATTATGAAAGTAAACTTGCGCAAAACATAAAAACAGATAGTAAAAACTTTTACCGATATATAAAATGGAAAAGAGTGACTAAAGTAAATGTTGGTCCCTTAGAAGATGAGAAGGGGGATTTAATAATGGGAAATGTGGAAATGGCTGAGACCTTAAACAATTATTTTGCTTCGGTCTTCACAGTGGAAGACACAAAAACCATGCCAAAAATTGCTGGTCATGGGAATGTGGGAAGGGAGGACCTTGAGATAATCACTATCACTAGGGGGGGTAGTGCTGGATAGGCTAATGGGACTCAAGGTAGACAAGTCCCCTGGTCCTGATGAAATGCATCCCAGGCTATTAAAAGAGATGGCGGAAGTTATAGCAGATGCATTCGTTGTAATCAACCAAAATTCTCTGAACTCTGGGGAGGTACCAGCGGATTGGAAAGCTAATGTAACGCCTCTGTTTAAAAAAAGGGGCAGACAAAAGGCAGGTAACTATAGGCCGGTTAGTTTAACATCTGCAGTTGGGAAAATGCTTCAAGGAAGAAATAGCGGGACATCTAGATAGGAATAGTGCAATCAAGCAGACGCAACTTGGATTCATGAAGGGGAAATCATGTTTAATTAATTTACTGGAATTCTTTGAGGATATAATGAGCATGGTGGATAGAGGTGTATCGATGGATGTGGTGTATTTAGATTTCCAAAAGGCATTCGATAAGGTACCACACAAAAGGTTACTGCAGAAAATAAAGGTACGCGGAGTCAGAGGAAATGTATTAGCATGGATCGAGAATTGGCTGGCTAACAGAAAGCAGAGAGTCGGGATAAATGGGTCCTTTTCGGGATGGAAATTGGTGGTTAGTGGTGTGCCACAGGGATCGGTGCTGGGACCACAACTGTTTACAATATACATAGATGACCTGGAAGAGGGGACAGAGTGTAGTGTAACAAAATTTGCAGATGACACAAAGATTAGTGGGAAAGCGGGTTGTGTAGAGGACACAGAGAGGCTGAAAAGAGATTTAGATAGGTTAAGCGAATGGGCTAAGGCTTGGCAGATGGAATACAATGTCGGAAAATGTGAGGTCATCCACCTTGGAAAAAAAAACAGTAAAAGGGAATATTATTTGAATGGGGAGAAATTACAAGATGCTGCGGTGCAGAGGGACCTGGGGGTCCTTGTGCATGAATCCCAAAAAGTTAGTTTGTAGGTGCAGCAGGTAATCAGGAAGGCGAATGGAATGTTGGCCTTCATTGCGAGAGGGATGGAGTACAAAAGCAGGGAGGTCCTGCTGCAACTGTATAGGGTATTCGTGAGGCCGCACCTGGAGTACTGCGTGCAGTTTTGGTCACCTTACTTAAGGAAGGATATACTAGCTTTGGAGGGGGTACAGAGATGATTCACTAGGCTGATTCCGGAGATGAGAGGGTTACCTTATGATGATAGATTGAGCAGACTGGGTATTTACTCGTTGGAGTTCAGAAGGATGAGGGGTGATCTGAAAGAAACATTTAAAATAATGAAAGGGATAGACAAGATAGAGGCAGAGAGGTTGTTTCCACTGGTAGGGGAGACTAGAACTAGGGGGCACAGCCTCAAAATACGGGGGAGCCAATTTAAAACCGAGTTGAGAAGGAATTTCTTCTCCCAGAGGGTTGTGAATCTGTGGAATTCTCTGCCCAAGGAAGCAGTTGAGGCTAGCTCATTGAATGTATTCAAATCACAGATAGATAGATTTTTAACCAATAAGGGAATTAAGGGTTACGGGGAGCAGGCGGCTAAGTGGAGCTGAGTCCACTGCCACATCAGCCATGATCTTGTTGAATGGCGGAGCAGGCTCGAGGGGCTAGATGGCCTACTCCTGTTCCTAATTCTTATGTTCTTATGTTCTTATGTTCTTATTACCCGAGATGTTTGAAAAAATAATCCTTGGTACCAACCCGAGAAATGCTGTGCCACTGCTTGCGGGCAGGAGTGAAGTCACCAAGACCAAGCGCAGCGGGCCGTCTTAGAATAAGGTGGAGGAGAGATGGGTGCAGCCTTTCTTTGGCTGTTGTTGTTGTTACTGTTCTCAAATTAAAAGTTTTTTGGAAGCGATGTAAAAGTTTAAAAGTTTATAAGTGATCTTAACTGAAAACTTTCAAGTTTGATACAAGAATATTTTTATTAAAGTTAATTTAAATATCAACAAGTGTTAAACTTTTGAATAAAGTATATTTTAAATTATAACTGAATCATTTCCATTATTTGTTCCATTATTAACACAACTTTTTGAACTAAAGAATTACTTCCATTATTTGTTCTATTAACACAACACAACATTACGGAACAGGTCTATACAGTAAACATGGTCCATTTAGAATAGTTGCCGCTGAGCCTTCAGGCAGCAAAGTGTTCACGGATGAGCTGCTGGCGCAAGACTCAAGCAATCGTTAAAGGGGCACAATGGCCCGCCCTCCTCCGCCGTCTTGCTCCGGATTCAGGTAGTTGCATGGCTTCCTCGTCCTCCTCGTCATCACCTGCATCTTCCTCCTCATCATTAACCACTCTCACTTCAGGTGGGTCTTCTACTACCAGCTGCTGCTGCCTCATGATGGCTAAGTTGTGCAGCATGCAGCACACAACAGTGAACTGACCGACAATCTCAGGAGAGTATTGCAAGTAGCCTCTAGAATGGTCTAGGCATCAGAAATGCTGCTTCAAGATGCCAATGGTCCTCTCTATTATGCTGCGTATCGCAATGTGCGACATGTTGTATTCCCGGTCAGCTTTCTTCCGGGTTACGCATAGAGGCGTCATGAGCCAGGTGGCGAGGCCGTACCCTTCTGGCTGCTGCTGAAATATGGCAGATATAGGTATAGCACTCTCGCATAGGGTGAATGCATCATGGGTGCTCCCAGGGTATCTCGCTTCAACTGACATGATACAATGCATGTCGTCACAGACGAGCTGCATATTCATGGATTGGAAGCCTTTTCTGTATATCTTGGAATTCTTCAAAGGTGCTCGCAAGGCAATGTGGGTACAATCAATGCAGCCCTGTACCTTTTGGAAGCCAGCAATCCTGGAGACGCCCACAGCCCTGTCGGTCATGGAGAACTTTATGTCGTCATTCCTTTGGACATATAGTGCAGCAGTCACCTGCCAAATGCAGATATGTGTTGCATGTTGAGAAATGGTGCGCACATCCCCAGTTGTGGCCTGGAATAATCCAGATGCATAAAATGAAAGTGCAGCTGTAACCTTTACTTTAACTGGCAAAGCAGTCCTCCTGACGCTTCTAGGGTGCAGGTCTGCTTTTACTAACTCACAGATCTCAGTTACAACTTCTTTGCGGAAACGCAGCTTTCTCACAGTGTGCATCACTCAGGTGCAGGTATGAACGCCAGTCTCGATATACCCAATGTGGGTAAGGCCACCTGCCCATCATCCTACGTGCTCTGAGGTTCCTCAGGTGATGCTGCCTAAGCAATCTTCTCCTCATAATTTAATTGTAGCTTTGCAAGAAGCTCAAAATAGCAGGAGAAAAGACAGCACTCACATCTTCTTTCCTCTCTCTCTCCCCTAGTATGGACCACACCCTGATGTGTGCATGCACAATAGGCTTGCTTAGATCGGGAATCAAGGTATTCAATAAAGAAATGAAGTCTAATGCAATTCTTTCATTTCTGATTTTTTTCAAAGTACCTCCCCACCACTGACCGAACGTCTCCTCACCGGGCTCAAGGATCAGCCGGCAGAATCGCTCCCTCGCGCGGATACAGGGACTCGGCGGCCACCCACCGTACCCAACCCCCTGGGCTTCTTTTGAAGCTGCTGTGTAACCTAAGGGTTCTCATCCCTTCAGTTCGGCTTCCATTCCCTCCCCACCCACCCGGGGCTTCTTTTGAAGCCGAGCTCCAAGCCCTTGCATCCGGGCGAGGGAGCGATTCTGCTGGCCGATGCTCCGACCCTCGAGCCCAGTGAGGAGATGTTCGATGGTGGCTCTGTACTTTGAAAAAAATCAAAAATTAAAGAATTGCATTAGACTTCCATTTTCTCCCTTTTGCTTTTGAAAAAAATTAAGTTTCATGATGCATATTCTTTGCCTTCTTGACTCCCTCCAAAACTTTGTCTAAAAGCAATGGCGTCTTCCTGCACCGATTTTTTTAATGTGTGCTCGTTTTCCTTCAGTGCCCAGAAAGTTTTTTGGGAGTGGTCACATATGCCGTCCTAGGAAAAATGTAAGTTGGCCAAACTTGCTTAAATGTGAAAAACTGGCGCAGACATCAAGTTACGCCCCCATGACGCAAAAAAAAGGAACCTAAAAAAATCGTAACTGAGTTACGCTGGCGCAGAAACTTTGGGGAAACTGGGAGATTTTCATTTACGGCAAAAAAAGCGGCGCACGCCAAAAAAATGGCGCAGATAACTGGGAAAAATTAAGCCTTTAGTGTTATCAATGTCACAAAAACATGCAAACTCAAGAACACAAGGATTTTAATACATTAATGGATTTACAGAGCAAATATTGAAGAAAAGCAGAAATCCTGCAATATCCAATCGCACAGATGAATGATCATCACATAAATGAAAACAGAGTTTTATGTAGTTCGCTACTTTGGTTCGAACTTTTGTCCATTTATAAGCTGATGGACTTAGTTAAAGGGATCGAGACTTCTCTCCATTCATTAATTTAATGAAAAAATAGACATGGGAAATATAGTAGACTCAATGCTAAACTTGCCCAACCAATGCAAAGCAGAATTAACAAAGCCAATAGAACTATGAACACCACAGCCAAAACAGTAGTATACAAGTCATAGAATCACAGGGTTCGACTTTCCCTCAAGCCCCTCACCGCCCAGAAACACCGCTTAGGTTCTGCAACTAATGCTGATGAAAATTTCCATAATAAAAGGTAAAAAATACCACCCAGCAAGAAAATGGATCTTGCACCAAGATTCTCGGCGGTTTCAGGCGAAATGAGGTAAAACGAGCAGTTCTTACCGGAATGGACGGTAAGTACTTAAAATTTAGTCTGAGGCTGTGGTTGGGTCTGGGAGGGGAGTAAACTCAAAAAATATTTTTTCAATTAAACAAAAAATAAAAAGTTATAAACATTCTCAAGACACTGTTTAACATAATCGCTGTTATAGAATTTTAAAAATAATGATAAAAAACCTTTAACTTACCTTTCTTTACAGGGTACTTACCTACCATCCTGGTTCCGGCAGCTTTTCGTGGCAGTTTCCTCGGAGGTGCATATGGGTCCCCGTTGAGGTAAAACTTAGAGCCTGGTGGTTTTCTCGGCGGTGAACACAGATGCACGTGGGCAGTTTGATCCTCAGCGGTATTTTCAAAATGTGGGCGGAACTCTTTGAAAGGTAACGAGGAAACTTTCGCCGGTCGGTTTGCCACCAAAAAGCAGCTGTACCACCGAGAAAACCGCCGAAAATGAAGGCGAAAGTCTAGCCCATAGAAATTTACAGCACGGAAGGAGGCCATTTCGGCCCATCGTGTCCAGGCCGGCCGACAAAAAACTATCCAGCTCTTGGTCCGTAGCCCTGTAGGTTACGGCACTTCAAGTGCATATCCAAGTACTTTTTAAATGTAGTGAGGGTTTCTGCCTCTACTATCCTTTCAGGCAGTGAGTTAGAGACCCTCAACTCTGGGTGAAGAAATATCCCATCTAAACCTCCTACCAATTACTTTAAACCTATGCCCCCTGGTTGTTGACCTGGTTGCTAAGGGAAATCGGTCCTTTCTAGCCACTCTAACTACGCCCCTCATAATTTTATGCACCTCAATAAGGTCTCTGCTCAACCTCCTCTGTTCCAAAGACAAATCCAGCCTATCTGATCTTTCCTCGTAGCTAAAATTCTCCAGTCCAGGCAACATCCTCGTAAATCTCCTCTGTATCCTCTCTAGTGCAATCACATCTTTCCTGTAATGTGGTGACCAGAATTGCACACAGTATTCTAGCTGTGGCCTAACCAGTGTTTTATACAGTTCATGTATAACCTCCCTGCTCTTGTATTCTATGCCTCGGCTTAAAAAGGCAAGTATTCCGTATGCTTTCTTAACCACCTTATCTACCTGTCCTGCTACCTTCAGGGATCTATGGACATGCACTCCAAGGTCCCTTTGTTCCTGTACACTTCTCAGTGTCCTACCATTTAATGTGTATTCCCTTTCCTTGTACGCCCTCCCCAAATGCATTACGTCACACTTATCTGGATTGAATTTAATTTGCCACTGTTCTGCCCACCTGACCAGTTCATTGATATCTTCCTGCAGTCTATAGCTTTCTTCTTCATTATCAACCACACAGCCGATTTTAGTATCATCTGCAAACTTCTTAATCATATCCCCTACATTCGTCTAAATCATTGATATATACCACAAAAATCAAGGGACCTGAAACTGAGCTCTGCGGAACCCCACAACCATTACCCTTTGCTTCCTGCCTCTGAGCCAATTTTGGATCCAACTTGCCACTTTGCCCTGCATCCCATGGGCTTTTAATTTCGTGACCAGTCTGCCATGTGGGACCTTATCAAAACCCTTGCTCAAATCCACATACACTACATCAACTCTCCTTGATACCTCCTCAAAAAATTCAATCAAGTTAGTCAGACACGACCTTCCCTTAACAAATCCATGCCGACTGTCCTTGATTAATCCGTGTCTTTCTAAATGAAGATTTATCCTGTCCCTCAGAATTTTTCCCAATAATTTTCCCACTACCGAGGTTAGGCTGACTGGCCTGTAATTATTTGTTTTTTAAACAAAGGTACAACATTTACAGTCTTCCAGCACCACTCCTGTAGAGACAGTGCAAAGAAAAACCATGTGACTGATTCTTGGTGGCAGGAATCTGAGACTTTTTAAGGGACAATAGGTAGCAGTGGAATTTAATGCAGGAATCTGAGTTACAAGGAAAGAATAGAGAAATGGATCACTCAGACTCCTTCCCATCCCATTCACTGATCCCAGCGCTGGCCGTCTGGACTCTGCCAGCTGATCAGCTATCACCGCCCCTCTCCATATCGCCCACCAGAATGTCCATTCACTTGTGAACAAGGCCCTTGCCATCCATGAGCTTATTGTGAATGATTGCATCAACATCATGGCTTTGACAGAAAACTAGCTGATGCGTGATAACACGTACCCCCTGAATGAAGCTGCCCCACCTAGCTAGACATTCCACCACTTCCCCCACCTAAACCACCACGGTGGCAGTAGGGCCCTTAACACCTTGGTTTATCTCCCTACTCCTCTGGCACCTTTACCTCCTTGAGCATCTCACCTTGTTCCACTCCTCTTGATACTGCTTTAAAATCCTCATTCTCTACCAGCCACCCAAGAACTAAGGCAAGTTTTTCACTGTGATATCTTCACTGCTTTCCCCTCTCAGCAATTTCTCCTCCTTGGTGATTTCAACCTCCATCCCAACTCATCATGCCCTCTCTCTTCTGAGTTCATTGCTCTCCTGTTCTCCCTTAATCTCTCCCTCCATATAAACTCCCCAACCATTATTCACACCATTGGTCTTGACAATTCACGTGGCCTCTCTGCTCCCATCATGTCAATCACAGACAAGGCTGTCTTTGATCACTTTGTTGTATCCCTCTCTACTCACATCCGCCTTCCCCCTTCAAACTCCACTTCCTTCTGTGTCCGCCCCTGGAAAAATCTCTCCCCAAGTCACTTACAACTGCACTTTCAAATTTCCAACTGTCCAGCCTTTGGCTCTCCATTCACCACAATATTTCTGCAGCTACCGATCTGCTCAATCATACCTTCACCTCCACCATTGTTGCCCTTGTCCCCATTTGAAACATTACTCTCTCACCCTACTTGTTCCCCTCGCTATGGTCTCCAACTCTGCTTCCTTAAGTTCAAGAGACGCATACTTGAATGTTTATGGAAGCCAATTGGTTCAGCCATTCATCACCAATCTGTCTGGACCAAATAAAGTGCTATCGGGTCCTGGTTTCCTCCGCCAAAACTGCTCACTATTCTAGGATCATCACGGAATGCAAGGATAACCCTTGGCTTCTCTTCTCCACGACTATCCCCTCTCCAGTCTCCCTCTGCCTCACCTGCAACAAGTGTGAGGAGTGCATGGATTTGTCACTACGATTGAGACAATCTTTTGACCGCATATCTGCAGCATAACTAAGACCGCCTATTTCCACCTCCGGAACATCGCTCGTCTCCATCCCTGCCCATCCACTCCTGAAGCTCATCCACGTCTTCATTAACTCTAAACTTGACTGTTCCAACGTACTTCTGGCTGGCCTCCCACATTCTACTCCACATAAACTAGAGGTGATCCAAAACTTGGCTGCCCGTGTCCTAATTCACACCAAATCCTGCTCACCCATCACTCCTGTACTCACTGACTTATGTTGACTCCCGGTTAAGCAACACCTCAATTTCAAAATTCTCATCCTGGTTTTCAAATCCTTCCATGGCCTCGCACCCCCCATCTCTGTAATCTCCTCCAGCCCCACAACCACCCCCCCCACCCCCTCCGCCAAATGTCTGTGCTCCTCTAATTCTGCCCTCTTGAGCATCCCTAATTATAATTGCTCAACCATTCTGTTGCATAGACCCTAAGCTCTGGAATTCCCTCTCCGCCTCTTTACACCTCTTTCCTCCTTCAAGACGCTCCTTAAAACCCATCTCTTTGACCCTCACCTGCCCTAATTTCTCCTTATGTGGCTTGGTGTCAAATGTTTTATCTCATAATACTCCTGTGAAGCGCCTTGGGATGTTTCACTACGTTAAAGGCACTATATAAATAGAAGTTGTTGCTGTTGGTTGACCACAACATCGTCCTCCAATGCCTCTCCATCGGCCAGCTGGGTGGGACTGCACTCGCCTGGTTCCATTCTTATCTATTCAGTAGTAACCAGAGAATCACCTGCAATGGCTTCTCTTCGGCTCCCACACACTTACATCTGGAGTCCTCCAAAGATCTATCCTTGCGGCCCCTATTTCTCATTTACATGCTGCTCCTTAACGACATCATCTGAAAATTATCAGGTTCCACATGTACACTGGTGACATCTTGCTCCACCTCATCACCACTTCTCTCAAATGCTCCATTGCCTATCATTTGTCATGCTGCTTGTCCGACAACCAGTATTGGATGAACAAATATTTCTTCCAACTAAATATTGGAAAGACCAAAACTATCGTCTTCGGTCCCCACCTCAAACTCTGTTCACTCTCTCTGGTAACTGTCTGAGGCTAAACCAGACTGTTCACCACTTCTCGACCTAACTGAGCTTCCGATCCCATATCCTCTCCATCCACAAGACCTTGTGCTTCCACCTCCGTAACATCACCCATCTCCGCCCCGGATTCAGCTCATCTACTGTTGAAACCCTCATCAAAGCACTTGTTACCTCTAGACTCAACTATTCCAATGCTCTCCTGGCTGGCCACTCACCTTGCACCCTCCTTAAACTTGAACTCATCCAAAATTCTGCTGCCCTTCTTCTAACTCGCACCAAGTTCCGTTCACCCGTCACCCCTGTGCATGTTGACATACACTGGCTCCCGTTCTGCCAACGCTTCAAATTTAAAATTTTCATCTTTATTTTCAAATCGCGCCATGGCCTCCTTATCTCTGCAACCTTTCAACTCCCTCCAGCTCTACAACCTTCCGAGATCTGTGTTCCTCCAATTCTGGTCTCTTGCGCATCCCCGATTTTAATCGCTCCACCGTCAGTTGCCTAGGCCATAAGCTCTGGAATTCCCTCTCTAAACCTCTCCGCATCTCTCCTCCTTTAAGATGCTCCTTAAAAGCTACCTTTTCGACCAAGCTTTTAGTCACCTGTCCCAATATCTTTTTATGTGGTTCGATGTCAAATTTTGTTTGATAACTCTCCTGTAAAGCGCCTTGGGATGTTTTACTATGTCAAAGGTGCTATATAAATGCAACTTGTTGTAGTAGTGGTAGAGAAATATATTTCTCAGCCTTGAAAGAAGGTGTCTGAGAGGGGGTATGAAAGATGTATACAAGATAGTTATGGAAATGGAAAAGGTAAATGTGGAATACTTCTTTAAATTAAACAAGAAGTGGACAAGAGAACACAGGTTCAAACTGATAAAAGATAAATTTAGAACTGATTTAGCAAGTTTTTCTTCACGTGAAGAATGATTAACACTTGGAATGGACTCCTGTATAGAGTAGTGGAGGCAAACATTCTTAAAACATTTAAGAAAGAACTGGATTCAGCAATGTGGGCCGTGTGGCGTATTTCTGAATGGATGAATTAAGATGAGCGAATGGCCTTCCTCGTTCGGAAATGTCTTGCGAATGTGCCTTCCCATTCCTTGGTTTTCGTATTGTAATGCATTACATCACATTTTTCTCCATTAAATTGCATTTGTCATCTGTCTGCACATTCTGCCAACATTCCTATATCCTCCTGGTCTTTTACAGTCTCCCTTTTTGTTACCAAATTCTCTACTTTTACATCATCAAATTTCGATATCTTGCATCCAATGCCCAAGTCCAAAACAAATATATGCATTGAACACAAAAGTGGTCTAAGCATGGATCCCTCAAGTACACCACTTCGAACCCTTCTCCAATCCGAATAACACCTATTACCCATGTGCTAAATTTTCTTTGATACTATTTGTCTGATTTTTTATAATAGCCTCCTGTGAGATTCCTTCTGAAACATCTGAAAAGTTATCGACATTACATGTATCCCACTCTAAAACATCTGCAGTGTTTTGGTGATCATCAAACTCAAATTCATGGTGTAACCTGGATATTGGAAGTACAATGACTGTGTTACTGTACCTACCGTTGTTACATTAAACGATTTCCCATTCATCCCAGTATCACTCCGTACATTTAGGTGTTCTTCTTCAGAGGCAGGGAGACATATAATCCCATTAACTTGTGTCAAAGTAGTACACTGCCAATAAATTGGTGCTGAAATGAAAAAGGGTAAACAGTAAAAAAAACTTGTCGTGGTATCCTTGCATATTCCTAATTTGCAGGTGATTGATGTTAATAAGCTGTGTGCTGGTTCACTATCTTAACGTACATGGGAAAGAGTGTACCAAATAGTTTCCTGAAATTTCAATGACTTGTTACAGGTCAGTCACAGCATCAGTAACAAAGTCATATGTTAATTATCATAAAATGTATATTTCAAGTACAGTGTTGGTTGTGTGACAAAAATAGAAATGAGTGTTTAAAATCTTGACAGACCTTTTAAAATCTTGTATCCTGGACAGATACACTAATATCGAGCTGAGAAGCTTCAAACTAAATTTGAGAGATTAACTGTGCATAGTGATTCAATCCCGACCTCTTTTTCAACCCATAAAATATAATTGAGAGATTAAGTACTCATATTGCTGTTTTATGATTTGAGAACTTTACCAGTCAAACTGTTGTATTTTACAGTTATTTTACTGGTTATTACAAAAAAATGTATAAGTTGTAATACAAAGCTTTCTACTCATACATGCAATAACGGATAATCTACATTTCATTTTAAATTATACTTTGGGCTATTTTAGTGAAACTGTGAGAGCATCCCACACATCAGTGAGTCTGAATACTGCTATGTATTTAATTGTATCTAGTTTGAGATTTTCCCCCCCATTTTGGCTCGTTCCTTTAACAAAAAGCCAATGGAATTCAAAGAAGAGGGAACAGCAACAAGTTTAAAACCAGCATATGTCTTATGTCGGCAGTTCTTCACCCAATAGTATCGAACCATGAAAATTTCCAACTTGAGAATGAACATATGGAATATAATATGGAAAAATGTGAAGTTATCCACTTTGGTAGGAAAAATAGAAAAGCAAAGTACCTATATTTTTTAAATGGTGAGAGATTGGGAAATGTTGGTGTTCAGAGGGACCTGGGTGTCCTTGTACACAAATCACTGAAAGTTAACATGCAGGTACAGCAAGCAATTAAGAAAGCAAATTATTACAAGAGGATTTGAGTACAAGAGTAAAGATGTCTTACTGCAATTATTTAGGGCCCTGGTGAGGCCACACGTAGAGTATTGTGTTCAGTTTTGTCTCTTTACCTAAGGAAGTGTTGTATATGTATAATAAGTATACTCCCTGTACACTCAATGTACAGTTACATAAGAGTACTGAATGTACCTTCACACTGTATACAGTATGCTTGTACCACCAGAGGGTGCAACTGGTGGAGACCTAGGAGTCATCTGTACACGACAGGTAACCAGGTATAAAAGGGAGCTCACCATGAAAAGGGCACTTAAGCCAAGGCTCTCGTTAATCCACCCTGATCTATACTAACAGGTAGAGAGCAGGCGACTTCAACAGAATACATATCATCATCGCGCAAGTGTGTCACGCGAAATTGAAGTAAATGATCCTGTATTTGTGTTGAACTATGGACAAGGTCCCAAGTGGATTGCTGACACTGTTTTGGCCAAAGAGGGGAGTAGGGTGTTTGTGGTCAAACTCGCAAATGGACTAACCTGCAGAAAACACTTGGACCAAACCAAAGTCAGATTTACGGACTATCCAGAACAACCCACAATCGACTCTACCTTTTTCGACCCTCCAACATACACACAAGTGGTAACCGACCCAGCGGTTGACCACGAAGCAGAACCCATCACCCGCAGCAGCCCAGCAAGGCTCACCACCCCCAGCAGTCCAGCAAGGCAAGCTGTGCAGCAGCCCAGTGAAGGCCCAACAAACGACTCACCAACACCAGCATTTGCACCGAGATGATCAACCAGGGAAAAAAGGCCCCAGATCGACTCACATTGCAAATAGTTACACTATTGACTTTGGGGGGTTGGGGGGGGGGGTGTTGTTATGTATGTAAACCTGTCATTACCATGTCTAACCACCAGGAGTCCCCTGGAGTCTCAAGGAATGCCACAATCACTTGGGAGCACCTGTATACAAGGAGGCCTCACAGGCTGGAGAGGCACTCTGAGATCTGCAATAAAGGACTACGGTTACACCTACTTTGAGCTTGCAGTATCTAGTCTGACTCTTTATCAAGACATAACAGCGAATCTTTGGAATTCTCTACCCCAGAGGGCTGTGGAAGCTCAGTCATTTATATTCAAGACAGAGATCGATTGATTTGTGGATATTAACGGATATAGAAAATAGGTGCAGGAGTCGGCCGTTCAGCCCTTCGAGCCTGCACCACCATTCAATAAGATCATGACTGATCATTCACCTCAGTACCCCTTTCCTGCTTTCTCTCCAGACCCCTTGATCCCTTTAGCCAAAAGGGCCATATCTAACTCCCTCTTGAATATATCCAATGAACTGGCATCAACAACTCTCTGTGGAAGAGAATTCCACAAGTTAACAAGCTTCTCCTCATCTCAGTCCTAAATGGCTTACCCCTTATCCTTAGACTGTGTCCCTTGGTTTTGGACTTCCCCAACATCGGGAACATTCTTCCTGCATCTAACCTGTCCAGTCCCATCAGAATTTTAAATGATTCTATGAGATCAGTCTATCGACTCTGGATCAGTTCCTATGGACTGGAGGGTAGCTAATGTAACACCAGTTTTTAAAAAAGGAGGGAGAGAGAAAACGGGTAATTATAGACCATTTGCCTGACATCAGTAGTGGGGAAAATGTTGGAATCAATCAATAAGGATGAAATGGCAGTGCATTTGGAAAGCATTGACAGGATCGGTACAAGTCAGCATGGATTTATGAAAGGGAAATCATGTTTGACCAGTCTTCTGGAATTTTTTGAGGATGTAACTAGTAGAGTGGACAAGGGAGAACCAGTGGATGTGGTGTATTTGGACTTTCAAAAGGCTTTTGACAAGGTCCCACACAAGAGATTGGTGTGCAAAATTAAAGCACAGGGTATTGGGGGTAATGTACTGACGTGGATAGAGAACTGGTTGGCAGACAGGAAGCAGAGAGCCGGGATAAACGGATCCTTTCAGAATGGCAGGCAGTGATTAGTGGAGTGCCGCAGGGCTCAGTGCTGGCACCCCAGCTCTTTACAATATACATTAATGATTTAGATGAAGGAATTGAGTGTAATATCTCCAAGTTTGCAGATGACACTAAACTGGGTGGCGGTGTGAGCTGTGACGAGGATGCTAAGAGGCTGCAGGGTGACTTGGACAGGTTAGGTGAGTGGGCAAATGCATGGCAGATGCAGTATAATGTGGATAAATGTGAGGTTATCCACTTTGGGGGCAAAAACACGAAGGCAGAATATTATCTGAATGGCGGCAGATTAGGAAAAGGGGAGGTGCAACGAGACCTGGGTGTCATGGTTCATCAGTCATTGAAAGTTGGCATGCAGGTACATCAGGCGGTGAAGAAGGTAAATGGTATGTTGGCCTTCATAGCTAGGGGATTTGAGTATCGGAGCAGGGAGGTCTTACTGCAGTTGTACAGGGCCTTGGTGAGACCTCACCTGGAATATTGTGTTAGTTTTGGTCTCCTAATCAGAGGAAAGACGTTCTTGCTATTGAGGGAATGCAGCGAAGGTTCACCAGACTGATTCCAGGGATGGCTGGACTGACATATGAGGAGCGACTGGATCAACTGAGCCTTTATACACGAGTTTAGAAGGATGAGAGGGGATCTCATAGAAACGTATAAGATTCTGACGGGATTGGACAGGTTAGATGTGGGAAGAATGTTCCCGATGTTGGGGAAGTCCAGAACCAGGGGGACATAGTCTAAGGATAAAGGGTAAGCCATTTAGGACTGAGATGAGGAGAAACTTCTTCACTCAGAGAGTTGTTAACCTGTGGAATTCCCTGCCGCAGAGAGTTGTTGATGCGAGTTCATAGCAAATATTCAAGAGGGAGTTAGATATGGCCCTTACGGCTAAAGGGATCAAGGGGTATAGAGAAAAAGCAGGAAAGAGGTACTGAGGGAATGATCAACCATGATCTTATTGAATGGTGGTGCAGGCTCGAAGGGCCGAATGGCCTACTCCTGCACCTATTTTCTATGTTTCTAACCCCTCTCATCCTTCTACATTCCAGTGAATCCAGGCCCAGTCGATCCAGTCTCTCCTCATATGCCAGTCCTGCCATCCGGGAATCAGTCTGGTGAACCTTCGCTGCAATCCCTCAATAGCAAGAACGTCCTGCCTCAGATTAGGAGACCAAAATTAAACATAATATTCCAGGTGAGGCCTCACCAAGGCCCTGTACAACTGCAGTAAGACCTTGCTGCTCCTATACTCAATTCCTCTCATTATGAAGGCCAAAATGCCATTTGCCGTCTTCACCGCCTGCTGTACCTGCATGCCAACTTTCAATGACTGATGTACCATGACACCCAGGTCTCATTGCATCTCCCCTTTTCCTAATTCGCCGCCATTCAGATAATATTCTGCCTTTGTGTTTTTGCCCCCAAAGTGGATAACCTCACATGTATCCACATTATACTGCAACTGCCATGCATTTGCCCACTCACCTAACCTATCCAAGTCACCCTGCAGCCTCTTTGCGTCCTCCTCACAGCTCACACTGCCACCCAGCTTAGTGTCATCTGCAAACTTGGAGATATTACACTCAATTCCTTCATCCAAATCATTAATGTATATTGTAAATAGCTGGGGTCCCAGCACTGAGCCCTGCGGCACTCCACTAGTCACTGCCTGCCATTCTGAAAAGGTCCGTTTATCCCGACGCTCTGCTTCCTGTCTGCCAACCAGTTCTCTATCCACGTCAGTACATTACCCCCCATATCATGTGCTTTAATTTTGCACACCAATCTCTTGTGTGGGACCTTGTCAAAAGCCTTTTGAAAGTCCAAATACACCACATCCACTGGTTCTCCCTTGTCCACTCTGCTAGTTACAACCTCAAAAAATTCCAGAAGATTTCCCTTTTATAAATCCATGCTGACTTGGACCGATCCTGTTACTGCTTTCCAAATGCACTGCTATTTCATCTTTAATAATTGATTCCAACATTTTCCCCACTACTGATGTCAGGCTAACAGGTCTATAATTACCCGTTTTCTCTCTCCAGGGTGTTACATTAGCTACCCTCCAGTCCATAGGAATTGATCCAGAGTTGATAGACTGTTAGAAAATGATCACCAATGCATCCACTATTTCTAGGGCCACTTCCTTAAGTACTCTGGGATGCAGACTATCAGGCCCCAGGGATTTATCGGCCTTCAATCCCATCAATTTCCCTAACACAATTACATGACTAATAAGGATTTCCTTCAGTTCCTCCTTCTCACTAGTCCCTCGGTCCCCTAGTATTTCTGGAAGGTTATTTGTGTCTTCCTTCGTGAAGACAGAACCAAAGTATTTGTTCAACTGGTCTGCCATTTGTTTGTTCCCCATTATAAATTCACTTGAATCTGACTGCAAGTTTGTCTTCACTAGTCTTTTTCTCTTCACATATCTATAGAAGCTTTTGCAGTCAGTTTTTATGTTCCCGGCAAGCTTCCTCTCATACTCTTTTCCCCCCTCGCCTAACTAAACCATTTGTCCTTCTCTGCTGAATTCTAAATTTCTCCCAGTCCTCAGGTTTGCTGCTTTTTCTGGCCAATTTATATGCCTCTTCCTTGGATTTAACACTATCCTTAATTTCCCTTGTTAGCCACGGTTGAGCCACCTTCACAGTTTTATTTTTACTCTAGACAGGGATGTACAATTGTTGAAATACATCTGTCGAGGAAATATTTAGCTTAAATTAACTCAGGCGGAGACTTTCAGAACTGCACTTCGAGAGAATTTATTTTAAAAAGCAAGATATATCTCGGAGAGCCTGCTTGGACCGTACCAAGGCAAAACTCTGTCATACAAGCAAATTGCACTTATCTTTATACAGAAATTGAATACAGAAATAGAAAAAGAATCTTATTCATTAGTCCCGCGAGTACAAAGGTCGTCTCGGGAGCTACACACTCTATCTGTCCTTGCATAGTTTCTCTCTGTTCACAGTCTGATAAGCAAAGGCAAAAGGAGACTCCCTTTTAATACCAGATGGTCACCTAATTGCATCTCTAAGTTTCAAGGCTAAAAAGCGTGGCTATTTTTCTAGTCTTATTATTTCTTTAAGCATAGCAAAAAACAGAATTTAACCCTTCCCTCTAAATTAAGCCAGGTGTTCATAGATTCTTTCTTCCACATCATCCATGTAATCTTTAAATGTTTGCCATTGCCTATCCACCGTCAACCCTTTAAGTTTCATTCGCCAGTCTATTCTAGCCAATTCACGTCTCATACCATCGAAGTTACCTTTTCTTAAGTTCAGGACCCTCGTCTCTGAATTAACTGTGTCGCTCTCCATCTTAATAAAGAATTCTACCATATTATGGTCACTCTTCCCCAAGGGGCCTCGCACAACAAGATTGTTAATTAGTCCTTTCTCATCACCGAGTCTAGGATGGCCAGCCCTCTAGTTGGTTGCTCGACATATTGGTCTAGAAAACTATCCCTAATACACTCCAGGAAATCCTCCTCCACCGTATTGCTACCAGTTAGGTGAGCCCAATCTATTTGTAGATTAAAGTTGCCCATGATAACTGCTGTACCTTTATTGCACGCATCCCCATTTTCTTTTTTATGCTGTCCCCAACCTCACTACTACTGTTTGGTGGTCTGTACACAACTCCCACTAGCGTTTTCTGCCCTTTGGTATTCCGCAGCTACAGCCATACAGATTCCACATCATCCAAGCTAATGTCCTTCCTTACTATTGCGTTAATTTCCTCTTGAACCAGCAACGCTACCCCATCTCCTTTACCTTTCTGTCTATCCTTCCTGGGGATAGAAACATAGAAAACATAGAAAATAGGTGCAGGAATAGGCCATTCGGCCCTTCGAGCCTGCACCGCCATTCAATGAGTTCATGGCTGAACATGCAACTTCAGTACCCCATTCCTGCTTTCTCGCCATACCCCTTGATCCCCCTAGTAGAAGTGGGACTCCCTGAAATAAACCCAGCCTGGTCAGTCTAGGCTGCAGTTACTGCGCCAAAGCAGAAGTGCAATCCCGAGAGTTTTAAGTGAAGTCTGAAAGAATGCTGTGTTTCTGTATCATTCCTATCGAAATGCAATAAAATAGACTAGGTGGGGGTGAGTTAGACCTTTCCCCCCATACCTCTGGGGCTTGGGTTCAAATCGGGTGGGTAGATTAACGATTTGGATGATTGAATTAAGTGTAATATCTCCAAGTTTGCAGATGACACTAAACTGGGTGGCGGTGAGCTGTGAGGGGGACTTGGACAGGTTAGGTGAGTGGGCAAATGTATGGCCGATGCAGTACAATATGGATAAATGTGAGGTTATCCATTTTGGGGGCAAAAACACGAAGGCAGAATATTATCTGAATGGCGGCAATTAGGAAAAGGGGGAGGTGCAACGAGACCTAGGTCTCATCGTTCATCAATCATTGAAGGTTGGCATGCAGGTACAATAGACGCTGAAGGCGGCAAATGGTATGTTGGCTTTCATAGCTAGGGGATTTGAGTACAGGAGCAGGGGAGGTCTTACTGCAGTTGTACAGTGCCTTAGTGAGGCCTCACCTGGAATAGTGTGTTCAGCTTTGGTCTTCTAATCTGCTATTAAGGGAGTGCAGCGAAGGTTCATCAAACTAATTCCAGGGATGGCTGGACTGACATATGAGGAGAGGCTGGATCAACTGGGCCTTTATTCACTGGAGTTTGGAAGGATGAGAGAGGATCTCATAGAAATGTATAAGATTCTGTCGGGACTGGACAGGAGATGCGGGAAGAATGTTCCCGATATTGGGGAAGTCCAGAACCAGGGGACATACGCTTAGTCCTAAATGGCTTACCCCTTATCCTAAGATGAGGAGAAACTTCTTCACTCAGAGAGTTGTTAACCTGAGGAATTCCCTGCTGCAAAGAGTTGTTGATGCCAGTTCATTGGATATATTCAAGAGGGAGTTAGATATGGCCCATACGGCTAAGGGGATCAAGGGGTACTGAGGGAATGATCAGCCATGATCTCATTGAATGTGTTGCAGGCTCGAAGGGCCGAATGGCCTACTCCTGCACCTATTTTCTATGTGACTACATCTAACTCCTTTTTGAATATATTTAGTGAATTGGCCTCAACAACTTTCTGTGGTAGAGAATTCCACAGGTTCACCACTCTCTAGGTGAAGAAGTTTCTCCTCATCTCGGTCCTAAATGGCTTACCCCTTATCCTTAGACTGTGACCGCTGGTTCTGGACTTCCCCAACATTGGCAACATTCTTCCTGCATCTAACCTGTCTAAACCCATCAGAATTTTAAACGTTTCTATGAGATCCCCTCTCATTCTTCAGAACTCCAGTGAATACAAGCCCAGGTGATCCAGTCTTTCTTGATATGTCAGTCCGGCCATCCCGGGAATCAGTCTGGTCAACCTTCGCTGCACTCCCTCAATAGCAAGAATGTCCTTCCTCAAGTTAGGAGACCAAAACTGTCGACAATACTCCAGTTGTGGCCTCGCCAAGGCCCTGTACAACTGTAGCAACACCTCTCTGCCCCTGTACTCAAATCCCCTTGCTTTGAAGGCCAACATGCCATTTGCTTTCTTAACCGCCTGCTGTACCTGCATGCCAACCTTCAATGACTGATGTACCATGACACCCAGGTCTCGTTGCACCTCCCCTTTTCCTAATCTGTCACCATTCAGATAATAGTCTGTCTCTCTGTTTTTACCACCAAAGTGGATAACCTCACATTTATCCACATTATACTTCATCTGCCATGCATTTGCCCACTCACCTAACCTATCCAAGTCACTCTGCAGCCTCATAGCATCCTCCTCGCAGCTCACACTGCCACCCAACTTAGTGTCATCTGCAAAATTTGGAGATACTACATTTAATCCCCTCGTCTAAATCATTAATGTACAATGTAAACAGCTGGGACCCCAGCACAGAACCTTGCGGTACCCCACTGGTCACTGCCTGCCATTCTGAAAAGTTCCCGTTTACTCCTACTCTTTGCTTCCTGTCTGCCAACCAGTTCTCAATCCACATCAGCACACTACCCCCAATCCCATGTGCTTTAACTTTGCACATTAATCTCTTGTGTGGGATCTTGTCGAAAGCCTTCTGAAAGTCCAAATATACCACATCAACTGGTTCTCCCTTGTCCACTCTATTGGAAACATCCTCAACAAATTCCAGAAGATTTGTCAAGCATGATTTCCCTTTCACAAATCCATGCCGACTTAGACCGATCATGTCACCTCTTTCCAAATGCGCTGCTATGACATCCTTAATAATTGATTCCATCATTTTACCCACTACTGATATCAGGCTGACTGGTCTATAATTCCGTTTTCTCGTTCCCTCCTTTTTTAAAAAGTGGGGTTACATGGGCTACCCTCCACTCGATAGGAACTGATCCAGAGTCAATGGAATGTTGGAAAATGACTGTCAATGCATCCGCTATTTCCAAGGCCATCTCCTTAAGTACTCTGGGATGCAGTCCATCAGGCCCTGGGGATTTATCGGCCTTCAATCCCATCCATTTCCCAACACAATTTCCCGAGCAATAAGGATTTCCCTCAGTTCCTCCTTCTTACTAGACCCTCTGACCCCTTTTATATCCGGAAGGTTGTTTGTGTCCTCCTTAGTGAATACCGAACCAAAGTACTTGTTCAATTATTCTGCCATTTCTTTGTTCCCCGTTATGACTTCCCCTGATTCTGACTGCAGGGGATCTACGTTTGTTTTTACTAACCTTTTTCTCTTTACATATCTATAGAAACTTTTGCAGACCGTCTTAATGTTCCCTGCAAGCTTCCTCTCGTACTCTATTTTCCCTGCCCTAATCAAACCCTTTGTCCTCCTCTGCTGAGTTCTAAATTTCTCCCAGTCCCCAGGTTCACTGCTATTTCTGGTCAATTTCTATGCCACTTCCTTGGCTTTAATATTATCCCTGATTTCCCTTGATAGCCACGGTTGAGCCACCTTCCCTTTTTTATTTTTACGCCAGACAGGGATGTACAATTGTTGCAGTTCATCCATGCGGTCTCTAAATGTCTGCCATTGCCCATCCACAGTCAACCCCTTAAGTATCATTCGCCAATCTATCCTAGCCAATTCACGCCTCATACCTTCAAAGTTACTCTTCTTTAAGTTCTGGACCATGGTCTCTGAATTAACTGTTTCATTCTCCATCCTAATGTAGAATTCCACCATATTATGGTCACTCTTCCCAAGGGGCCTCGCACAATGAGATTGCTAATTAATCCTCTCTCATTACACAACACCCAGTCTAAGATGGCCTCCCCCCTAGTTGGTTCCTCGACATATTGGTCTAGAAAACCATCCCTTATGCACTCCAGGAAATCCTCCTCCACTGTATTGCTTCCAGTTTGGTTAGCCCAATCTATATGCATATTAAAGTCACCCATGATAACTGCTGTACCTTTATTGCATGCACCCCAATTTCCTGTTTGATGCCCTCCCCAACATCACTACTGTTTGGAGGTCTGTACACAACTCCCACTAACGTTTTTTGCCCTTTGATGTTCTGCAGCTCTATCCATATAGATTCCACATCATCCAAGCTAATGTCCTTCCTAACTATTGCATTAATCTCCTCTTTAACCAGCAATGCTACCCCACCTCCTTTTCCTTTTATTCTATCCTTCCTGAATGTTGAATACCCATGGATGTTGAATTCCCAGCCCTGATCATCCCGGAGCCACGTCTCTGTAATCCCAATCACATCATATCTGTTAACATCTATTTGCAGTTAATTCATCCACCTTATTGCGGATACTCCTTGCATTAAGACACAAAGCCTTCAGGATCGTGCAGGCAAGTGGAGTTGAGGTAGAAGATCAGCTTTTATCTCATTGACTGGCGGAGCAGGCTCGAGGGACCAAATGGCCTACTCCTGCTCCTATTTCTTATGTTCTTATGTAACATCCCAAAGTTCTTTTGGTCTGGTATGAAAACACTTCCTGTCCTACGACTCAATACAAGCTCAAGTAACAGCTTTTCTAGAACATATTTTCTATGATGCACTAGTCAGCCCTTTTGCCTTCATATCACTTAAAGAACTTAACTATAATTCCCACTTTCACATAGGCATGAATGCCAGCATCGTAGGATGGGTGTTGCAGCTTTTCAGCGGGTGGGTGGGAAGATGACTTGATTTCTTAGATAGGGACCATATGTCAGAACACTGTGGTGGCGGGGTGGCCTGCACCCTTGCTTTTTTGTTCTCCCACGCTCCTGGAGTTTGCTCTGCATCTAGTTCTTCGTACTGCCATTTCTACTTGTAGCAGCTCCTACTTCCTTCTGCTACTGACATGTTATCTGTGCCTTGTAAATACCTGTATCTTTAATTTATTTGATTCTATTATACATTCTGTTAATATCACTTCTGCTATTTAACCATTGTGTTTTCCACCTAAGCACTTTACAGGGCACTCTTTTTCTTTTCTTATGCATTTGGCAGCTATGCCTCAGTTGCCTCAGCCCCGTGCTCTGGAATCTCCCTGCCTCTCGCTCTCTCCTGCTTGAAGTCCCTCTTTAAAAAACAGCTTTTTACCAAGCTTTTGGTCACCTCTCCCATAATCTTCTTTGGCTGTTTCATTATTTTCAGTACACCTCTGTGAAGCACCTGAGGAATTTTTCCACATTGAAGATGCTATGTTTTTTCCTTCCCCCTTTTATGATTAAAAAAAATGCTGTTGTATGTAATATCCTCTAGTTTTAAAGAGGCCGCACCTGAACCCTTAACTCCTTTGTTCTCTCCACAGATGCTTCTTCATTTGCTCAGTTTCCAGCATTTTCTGTTTACTTGTTGCTGATTTCTGTAGGTTTTTTTGTTGCTGTGCAAGAAACCCTTCTTGGAGCTTTAAGCACCAACACACACACATCCCCAGTTCACAAAGCATTGCCCTGAATTCCTCAATTAATGACAGCCTTAGGCGGCCGCCGCCGCCACCATCACACACATACATCATTATTATCATCATTTGTCCCACCTTTTAACTGTTTGATGTGGGGAGCCGCCATCTTCAACGGCTCGATGAGGTCACGGGCGAGTGTGACGTCAGAGCAGGGTGACGCCAGGCGAGTGAGTGTGACTCGTGGGGAGGGCAGGCTGGGCTGGGTGCGCATGCGCATGGCCTGGGCGAGGGGGGACCGTGTTATTGAAGCGGACGCCATCGAAACGAGGTAGCGACAATGTTGAGGGGGTAGGCCTCGGCCTGGAGTTACACGTCACAGCGCACCCGTACACAGCGAGCTGAGCGGGGGCCCCCACCGACAGCCGGCCCGGCGGCACTTCAAGGGATAAGAGAGAGAGAGAGAGAAGAGAAAGAGAGACCGAGAAAGAAGAAAAAAAGCAATGGACGTGGATATGGACTTAGATCAGGACCTGATGCAGAAATTTAGCTGCATGGGAACCACCGACAAGGATGTGCTCATCTCCGAGTTTCAGAGGCTGCTGGGCTTCCAGCTCAACCCGGCCGGCTGTGCGTTCTTCCTGGACATGACCAATTGGTAAGTCGCAGGCCTCTCTAGGCCCTTCCTTCCTTCCTCCTCCCCCTCCCTTTGATAGGCCGATTGTGCTGATTCCGGGCCTTGTTGTTGTGCGTCTTTCCGCGGATTACATAAGCGGCTGCAAGGGGGAGGGGGGACGCTACCATCCGCCTCCCGCCTCCGTTACCGAGGGGGTGATTGCTGGAGATTCGGGGAGGGGCCTGTGCCCCGGCCCTGTGTTACAAATGCACTTTCAGCACCACCGCGGTTGGGTGAACTGGCCGCCCGGTCCTTTTCTGTCGAGTCATTTTGCAGCGCAGCTAGAAAGTTGTGCGATTTGGTGATGTGCGGCCGGTCGATGCTTTACAACCGTTAGCGATCCCTTCACTTACTGTTTCTGGGTTGTGCTCTGGCAGATTTCTTATCTCTGATCGTGCACTCATAGATGGTAAGAGTTGATGGGAATTGGCTATATTGCATGATCTTGTACTTTAACATGGAAAGTTCTAAACATGCTTTCGATAGTTTTCTCGAAAGTTCCATGTAGTTTGCAGCTTTCTCCAAGTTTTGTTTTAATGCAGTACTGTACTAAGAATTTTCCAACTAATTTCTAGTAGATTTTCAGTGCAGTGACATTCTAGAAATCTGTTTAGGTAAGATTACGTTTAAAAACTCATGCCAACCATATTTTCTTTCTTCCCTTTGTCTTCTAAAGATTGTTACAGGTACTAAAGGGGATGTTCACCTGCTTGCTTTACTTGGCATATTCTGAATTATTTTGACAGTTTTTATATTTTGTGCAAGATGTTTTTATATTTAATATAGAAACGCTGCAAGTCCAAGCACACGCGGTGCTTAGTTTATAATTGAAGTACTGATTTTTGAGTGAGGTTTTGGATCTTTGTGGGGATGAGATGTGGCATAGTTGGCCCTCTTGTTTGTGTTTAGTTACCTGTATTTTCTGATGAGTTTTACAAAACAAGCCCTAAATGCATTTAATCTCCATGTTCTGTATAATATAATCAAATCTATTTTGTTTTCACATATAACATTTTATACAAGTTAGAATGTGATGATGTCAAATTTTGTTTGATAAAGCTTCCGAGAAGCACTTTGGGACGTTTTATAACATTAAAGATGCTATATAAATGCAATTTGTTGTTGACAGCTATCTTTTCAGAAAGAAAAAACTGGCAGTTGATGGTGCCTTTCCCATCTTCTTCAAGACATTGCAAAGTGCTTCATAGCTAATTATTTTTATAAATGTAACAATTTTTTTGTTATGCAGGCAAAATGTCGCATTGGTATAGGCAGTTACTTTTTCTATTGTGTTGGTTGAGTGAGTAATGATGGCCAGCACTTTGGTAGAGGCTGTTTTTCCTTTGTCATGTGTAATAATTGGCAAAATTCAAGGATGAATTTACCCCAAGTACAATAGTTGACTTAGTAAAGAATTTGAATAGTTACAGTGGACCAATAATTAGAATCCTAAAAGGAGGCCATTTGGCACATCGCGCCTAAAGCATCCTGAACTTTGAGTCCTACATTCATCGCTCACACCAGAAGGAACATCTGTATCCCTCACCCAACTTCATGTGCCCTAAGCAGAAATTTTTAATAAACTGAATCGAGTTAACCTTTCCGATTAAACCCTTGAATGGTGTGTGCTGCAGTACACATAGTGATGATGATATGGTCGCAGTTTCCCACTTTACACATTACACTTTACACAGGAGTAGTGATGCCAGGTTGCCACATGCAACAACAGCAATTTGCATTTATATAATACCTTTAATGTAGTAAAAGGCCCAAAGTGCTTCATAGGAGTGTTACTCAACAACATTTGGAGATATTGGGACAGATGACAAAAAGCTTGGTCAAAGAGGCAGCTTTTAAGGAGCGTCTTAAAGGAAGAGGGAGAGAGAGAGAGGCTAAGGGATGGAATTTCAGAGCTTGGGACCCATGCAGCCGAATGCACGACCACCAGTGGTGGAGTGATTAAAATCAGGGATGTGCAAGAGGCCAGACCTGGAGGAGCTTGGAGATCTTTGAGGGGGGGGTGTAGGGCTGGAGGAGGTTACTGTGGTAGGACGGGGCGAGGCCATGGAGGGATTTGAAAACCAGGATGAGAAATTTAAATTCAAGTCGCGTTTTAACAACTTTAGTACGGGTCCGGGAGTGCTGCGAGAGAGGCCTTGGGAGGGGGGGAAAATAATTTTAAAAAAATTCCAAAAAACATTCACAAAACCCTTAGCTATTAAATCGCTAAAAAATAAACACTTTAGCTTTTTTTTGCAGGTTTTCATACTTGCCGTTGCTGGCAGGGCTGTACGACAGGTTTGACCTGTCACTATTCTGGGCGCGGCGTACAAGTCGGGAGAGTGCCGAAAGTACGACACAAACGCAATCTGCGTCGTTGCACGTCAGCGCACCTCTCCTTGGCGGTACTTGGAGGCGCCGCCGCAAAGAGGTACCCAAGGATCCCGCCGACTGGGTTTTCGCCACTGAGGGTAAAATCCTGGCGCAAACCTGGCGAAAATTGGACAAAATGTATGTCAGCAAACATAGAGGTGATGGGTGAACGGGTCTTTGTGTAAGTTAGAATGTGGGCAGAGAGTCCTGGCTTCCACCCTTAGGGTGGAAGCCAGGAAGACATTGGATTAGTCAAGTCTAGAGCTAACAAAGGCATGAATGAGCAGCAGCAGATGAGTGGAGACTGGGGTTGAGTCAGGCGATGTTACAGAAGTGGAAGGAGGTGGTCTTGGTGATGGAACGGATATGTGGCCAGAAGCTCATCTCGGGGTCATGTACAACATCAAGTTTGCGAACGGTCTGATTGAGCCTCAGATAGTTGCCAGGGAGAGGGATGGAGTTTGTGGCAGGGACCGAAGACATTGGTTTTGGTCTTCCCTATGTTTAGTTGGAGGAAATATCTGCTCCATCCAGTACTGGTTGGCGTCTGGAACTCACTGCCTTAAGGGTAGTAGAGGCAGAAACCATCACCACATTCAAAAAGTGCTTGGCTATGTATTTGAAGTATTGTAACCTACAAGACTATGGACCAAGAGCTGGAACGTGGGGTTAGGTTGGACAGCTCTTTGTTGGCTGGTGCGGACACGATGGGACGAAATGGCCTCCTTCCGAGCTGTGAATTTCTATGATTCTATGGTTGTCGGACAAGCAGTCTGACAAATTCGAAACAGTGAAGGGGCCGAGAGAGGTGGTGGTGAAGTAGAGCTGGATATCGTTCGCATACATGTGGAACCTGATGTGTTTTTGAATGATGTCGGCGAGAGGTAGCATGTAGATGAGAAATAGGAAGGGCCCAAGGATAGATCCTTGGGGAACTCCAGAGGTAATGTGAGAAGCCGTTGCAGGTGATTCTCTGGATCTGACGAGACAGATAACAATGGAACCAGGCGAGGGCAGTCCCACCCAGCTGGACGAAGGAGGAGAGGTTTTGGAGAAGGATGGTATGGTCAACCATGTCAAAAGGCTGCAGGCAGTTTGAGCAGGATCAGGAGAGATAGTTTACCACGGTCACAGCACATTGGATGTCATTGGTGAATTTGAGGGCCATTTCAGTCCTGGCAGGGACAGAAACCCGATTGGAAAGAATGGCACATGGAGTTACAGGAAAGGTGGACACTGATTTTGGAGGCGACAACATGTCCAAGGACTTTAGAGAGGAAAGGGAGGTTGGTAATGGGGCGGTAGTTTGTAAGGACAGTGGGGTCAAGGCTGTTTTTTTTTGAGGAGTGGGGTAATGACAGCAGATTTGCAGTGGAGTGGACATTACCTGAGGAGAGCGAACTGTTAATAAATTGGGGAGAGTGGTGTACTGAAGTTTAGTATTTGTTTCTTGGGGTTTCCTCATTTGGGTAAAAGTGTTTACAGTTCCCTTCACATTCAAGGATTGTGCCATCATTCTGTTTACATTATGAAGCAACTTTTTTTTTGATAACATGCCTTGTGTTGATTACTGGGATGCCATCTTTTCTGCTACATAAAGTATGACCTTCTGCATGGTAATGTTTCTGAAAGTGATGGTGGTAAGAATTTTTTAATGTTCCATTCCGTCACCCTATACAGGGGCACTAAAAACGTGATGCATCAAGTTAATCATGGATCAATAATGTGTTTTGCATTGTAGAAGTATCTCACTGCTACAAGTCACCATTGCTGTATTTGACAAGTAATTTCCTTCTTCAGTTGTAGCCTGCTGTGTGCCAATATGGTGTAATTGAAATTGTTTGTGGTAAATCAGAGAAATAATCAAGAACAAAACAAGCTTGAATATCTCCTTTCTGAGAATGGATAGAAAGACTATTTGTATATGAACGAGTAAGGTGTCAGACATTGGTTCAAGGCTCACAGAGACTCGAACAAAACCTAGGCTGACATTTCACTGCAGTACTAAATGAGAGCTGCACTGTTGGAGGTGCCGTCTTTTGGATGAGATGTTGAGGCCCCGACTGCTCTCTCAAGTGGGCATAAATGATCTCATGGCATTATTTTGAAGAAAAGCAAGGGAGTTCTCCCCGATGACCTGGCAAATATTTATCCCTCAACCAACATCACTAAAACAGATTGTCTGAGCATTATTACATTGATGTTTGTGGGATCTTTGCTGTGCATAAATTGGTTGCTGCATTTCTTGCTTTACAACAGTGATTACCTGTCAAAAGTTGGCTGTAAAGTGCTTTGGGACATCCTGGGGTCATGAAAGATACTATACAAACGCAAGTTATTTATTTCGAAGGACTTGTGCAACTTTGCAGCGCCAATCCATCTCCTGTTTTCTTTTGCATGCATGAGTGAGTTTTGTGTGTTGTACTGTCGGAAGGAACCACCACCAAATAGATAGTTACTGAAATGACTGTCTTATCAAAAGTTAAGCTGTTAAAGGTGAGGAGGTCAGAGACAGCGAATACTTCTTTAGATGTTGGTTACAAATATTTTTCAGTGTATGAAATAAATGCCTCGATCCAAGGCATAATGCATCATAAAAAATTACAGTTTAGAAGGAAGTCATCACCCCATTACAAGAGTTATCCACTTAATGTCAGTCCCCCACCTTTTCCCTCGTATCCTTTCAAACCAGTCAGGCAACATTGAATGTTTGACATTTGAAAAAGATGGAAGCTAAGGCTTCCGAGAAACTCATGGAGGAGAAAATTCAGAGTTTGTAGCCCGCCTACTTGTCTTTAAATACAGTTAGTGCACATGGTTCGAAGGAGGGGTAAGCTCTGCTATAATGATGCTGACTGAGTGCGTTTTATAGTTATGAGCATGGCAGTAAACTGAGTGGCCTGCTTACATGTGAAAATAAATGCTTTGCCATTTTGGTAATCTGCCTCTCAAGTGGGATAACTAACTACTTAAAATGAAATTCAGCATCTTCTGCATATTATATAATTCAAATTAGAAGTGGGCAATTTCTTGCATTGTAGATGGTTACTTTATAAATTGTCACTACTCTTCAAAGTATGAGACTGTATCCTAATTGTTGGAAAGCCTATCACCCTGGGGCAGGGTAGCAGGTATGCTGGTTGTGAGCAAGGGGACAAAGCCTCTTGTTTTAATCAATGGCTGTAGTGATACTCCAGTTACCATAGACTGGCATTTGCCACCTGTGATATGCTGTATATACAGGTTGTGGGTGTTGCTGGCAAGATCAGCATTTGCCCATTTCTAATTGCCCTGGAGAAGGTGGCTGTGAGTCCGTGTGGTGAAGGTAGTTCCACAGTGCTGTTGGGTAGGAAGATAGGATTTTGACTTGCAAGATGAAGGAACAGATACATGTCCAAGTCAGGATGGTGTGTGACTTGGAAGGGAACTTGCAGGTGGTGATATTTCCCATGCGCCAGCTGCCCATGTCCTTCCAGGTGGTAGAGGTCACGGATTTGAGAGGTACTGTCAAAGAAGCCTTGCTGAGTTGCTGCAGTGCATCGTTGCACCAGTGATGGAAGGAATGAACATTTAAGGTGGTAGATTGGTTGCCGATATACAGGCTGCTTTGTCCTGATGGTGTTGACTGGCACTGAGATGCAGTGACAGCGGAGATCTGTACATGCGTGATTTGACATATGTGCTGAGCTGTGTTTCCCCCAGCAGGCAATTTTTAATCTTGAGAACACAAAGGAGAGATTAGCTTTGTTGTAACATTGAAGATTCACTGAAAAGGTTTAAAAATTCAGACATTTCAAAAATGCAAGTTATAAAGTAGCTGGTGTGAACTCAGACCAATGCATTTCTCTTAGCTCAGAATGCTGAGGCCAGTTGTGGAGCCCTACTACCATCTTGGCTGTGATTAGCTAGCTTGGCACAGGCTGGGGATTGAACCTGGGACCTTTCTAATTTATATGGCTCAGTTCCACATTGGGTAATGTGTTTACAGCCAAGCTACCAGCAGCCTAATAAAAATGTTTTTATATGTTGTATGTTAACTGAGGCAGGATTTTTCTCCTTTTTGTGGTGAGATGCCTGTTTAACACTGTTGAGGGTTTGGTATTAGATGTACTTGTCAATTCTTGTTACACCAGACCTTCTGTTGTATTTAAGTTGACTCGGATAATCTAATTCAGTCAGTGATGCCATCTGAATAAAATTAGCATATGGTTTTGCTACCTTTAACATACTTATAAATGATTGCTTTTTCTACTTGGCTTTTCTGCTCGAAAGATCATTACCAATAAATTAAATTAATGCACAATATTAACAGTATATTTGGTAGTATTCCAGTCATAGCTGAGGTACCAAATCCCTTTGCAAGTTTTCCTTTTCCAAAACAATAGAATATGAGAAAGCTTCTAATTGCATTGAGCCATATTCTTCCAACAGACTGTATATGTTTGGAAGAAATAATAGAAAAGCAAATTCTAATTTAAATGGAGAAAAATTGCAAAGTGCTGAAGTACAGAGGGACCTGGGGGTCCTTGTGCATGAAAGAAACACAAAAAGTTAGTATGCAGGTACAGCAAGTAATCAGGAGGACAAATGGAATCTTGACATTTAATACAAGGGGAATAGAGTATAAAAGCAGAGAAGTCCTGCTGCAAATGAACATGGTATTTGTGAGACCTGGAGTACTGCGTACAGTTTTAGTCTCTATATTTATGGAAGGATCTTCATCATAGGCAGTCCCTCGGAATCGAGGAAGACTTGCTTCCACTCTTAGTTTGAGTTCTTGGGTGGCTGTACAGTCCAATACGAGAACCACAGTCTCTGTCACAGGTGGGACAGATAGTCGTTGAGGGAAAGGGTGGGCAGGGAGCCTGATTTGCCGCACGCTTCTTCCGCTACCTGTGCTTGATTTCTGCATGCTCTTCGCGGCAATACTCGAGGAGCTCAGCGCCCTCCCACATGCACTTCCTCCACTTAGGGCGGTCTATGGCCAGGGACTCCCAGGTGTCAGTGGGGATGTTGCACTTTATCAGGGAGGCTTTGAGGGTGTCCTTGTAACGTTTCCTCTGCCCGCCTTTGGCTCGTTTGCTGTGGACCAGTTCTGAGTAGAGTGCTTGCTTTGGGAGTCTCGTGACTGGCATGCGAACTATATGGCCTGCTCAGCGGAGCTGATCAAGTGTAGTCAGTGCTTCAATGCCGGGGATGTTGACCTGGACGAGGGCGCTAATATTTGTGCGTCTCTCCTCCCAGGGGATTTGCAGGATCTCGCGGAGACATTGTTGGTGGTATTTCTCCAGCGACTTGAGGTGTCTACTGTACATGGTCCACGTCTCTGAGCCATACAGGAGGGCGGGTATTACTATGGCCCTGTAGACCATGAGCTTGGTGACAGTTTTGAGAGACTAGTCTTCAAACACTCTTTCCTCAGGCGGCCGAAGGCTGCACTGGCGCACTGGAGGCAGTGTTGGATCGAGTTGTCAATGCCCGCTCTTGTTGATAGGAGGCTCCCAAGATAGGGGAAGTGGTCCATGTTGTCCAGGGCCACGCCGTGGATCTTGCTGTCTTGGGGGGGCAGTGCTGTGCGGTGAGGACAGGCTGGTGGAGGACCTTTGTCTTACTAATATTTAGCGTAAGGCCCATGCTTTCATACGTCTTGATAAATACGTCGACTATGTCCTGGAGTTCAGCCTCTGTGTGTGCACAGACGCAGAAGTCATCCGCGTACTGTAGCTCGACGACGGAGGTTAGAGTGGTCTTGGACCTGGCCTGGAGACGGCGAAGTTTGAACAGCTTCCCACTGGTTCTGTAGTTTAGTTCCACTCCAGCAGGGAGCTTATCAGCTGTGAGGTGGAGTATGGCAGCGAGGAAGATTGAGAAGAGGGTTGGGGCGATGATGCAGCCCTGCTTGACTCCGGTCCGGATGTGAATTGGGTCTGTGATGGATCCGTTGGTAAGGATCACTGCTTGCATGTCATCATGGAGCAGGCGGAGGATGATGACATACTTTTGGGGGCATCCGAAACGGAGGTGGACGCTCCATCGACCCTCGCGGTTGACAGTGTCAAAGGCCTTTGTATTATACTTGCATTGGAGGCTGTTCAGAGAAGGTTCACTAGGTTGATTCCGGAGATGAGCCTAGGTTGGGCCTGTAAACATTGGAATTGAGAAGAATAGATGACCTTATTGAAACTTATAAGATGATGAGGGGACTCGACAAGATGGATGCAGTGAGGATATTTCCACTCATAGGGGAAACTAAAACTAGGGGACATAGCCTTAGTTTTAAATGGATGGTCCCTTATTCTGAGATGAGGAGGAATTTCTTCTCAGAGGGTTGTAAATCTAAGGAATTCTCTGCCCCAGAGAGCTGTGGAGGCTGGGTCATTGAATATATTTAAGGTGGAGATAGACAGATTTTTGAGCAATAAGGGAGTAAAGGGTTATGGGGAGCAGGCAGTGAAGTGCAGCTGAGTCCATGATCAGATCAGCTATGATCTTAGTGAATGGCGGAGCAGGCTAGAGGGGCCAAATGGCCTATTCCTCCTATTTCTTGTGTTCTTATGTTTGGGCTGCACTCGATTGCCCCAAAATTCTTTTGTCCTCATCAGATAGATTTCACCCTAAACCAGCACTTTCCTAACATCTCATGTCCAATTGTTTTACATTTTAGTTATCCATCAAAGTTATTCATAAAATCTCTGACAGCTTGAGCTTTTCAAAGATAATGGTATAGTTCCTGAAATCCAGTACAAGGCACTTTGGGCCTAGAAATTAAACTATTTATTTAGGTTCTGAAATCCATTGTGTATGTGGTTGCGTTTTTTTTATTCATCACTGGATGTGGGTGTCTTGGTAAGGCCACCATTTATTGAGAAGGGATGGTGAGCTGTTGCTTGAACCCCTGCAACCAGTGTGGTGAATGTTGCACAGTGCTGTTAGGGAGGGAGTTGCAGGATTTTGATCCAGCAACAATGAAACAATGGCGACATGGTGTGTGACCTTGGAGGGGAACTTGGGGGTGGTGGTGGTGTTCCCATGTGCCTGCTGCCCTTATCCTTCTAGATGGTAGAGGTTGCCAGTTTTGGCAGTGCTGTCGAAGAAGCCTTGGTGAGTTGCTGCAGTGCATCTTGTAGATGGTACGCACTGCAGCCACGGTATGCCGGTGGTGGAGAGAGTGAATGTTTAAGGTGGTGGATGGGTTGCCAATCAAGCGGGCTGCTTTGTCCTGGATGGTGTCGAGCTCCTTGAGTGTTGTTGGATCTGCACTCATCCAGGCAAGTGGAGAATATTCCATCACACTCCTGACTTGTGCCTTGTAGATGGTGGAAAGGCTTTGGGAGTCTGGAGGTAAATCACTTGCCACAGTATATCCAGCTTCCGACCTGCTCTTGTAGCCACAATATTTATTGTCCAGTTAAGTTTCTGGTCAATGGTGACCCCCCAGCATGTTGATGGTGGGGGATTTGACAAGGGTTATGGAACTGAATGTCATGGGGAAGTGGTCAGACTCTCTTATTGGAGACAGTTATTGCAATGCACTTGTGTGGTGTGAATGTTACTTGTCACTTATCTGCCCTAGCCTGAATTTTATTGAGATGCAGAGAATAAAAAAGCTGCCATCAGATCTTTAAAAAAAATTATGCTGTAGAAATAATTTTGCATGATATAATTTGGTTCAAGTGTATGTGATTTTTTGTTGTTGTTGTTACATCCCTCCTCCATTCCTCTCAAGGTGTTAGCTCCTTGCTAGGATGTGATTCTACTCATGTCGTGTGCCCTCTAGTACCTTGCCAGAGTGGCTTGGTTATCATTGATAACAGAACCATGACTGTAAATGTGACACATGATTTGACTGTGGGCACACTGTGACTATTTGGCTTTCCCTGACCACCCACACAATCCCAAAAACAACTTGGATTTCAAAACTTCCTCGTGTGCAGAACATGTTTTGAATGCAGCATGGGTTGTGCACTTTCAGCAGGAGTTGCTGCATAATGATTGATGGTCAATGTCATAGCTGCTTTCCCTTCCTGCCCCATCAAATACAGGAGTGCTGAAACTGTTTGTAGCATTCCCAGTTGAGCTCCTCTAACTAAGAAGAGATCAGGGATTGAATCTGGGCTGCTTCTGGTTTGCATGGTTCAGTTCCTAACTCCATAAACTTGTAGAGCTATCAGAAGAGCACATGCAGCTTTTTGAATATTGGTTTGTAAAGTGATGATGTCATGGTGACGTGGGTTAATGAAGATGAAACTGAGGAGCTGAATTTACTTTTGTCGTTGATGGATCCTAATTTTACTTAATTGATACTATATCTCCATCATAAAGGGCTCAATTTTGCCCAAAGCCATTTATTGGCATATTACCAGAGTTTCGCCTGTTTTTCTAGCCCAGAAATACTCCAAAAATAAATGTGCCAAGTTTCTCCACTGTATTTTTCAAAATAGCGCTGCGCAGCCTGTCCAGTAGCCTCGGGGGGTGGAGCCTACTCTGTGCGGAAAAAATGATGCTGCCCCTTCTGTGAATGGGCGGGGGGCGGCGGGGTGGGGGGGGGGGGGGTGGAAGGACATTTTGACGTGATTCCTATGGGCATGCATGCACAGTACAGCTCCCAGTCTGCAATCGGCCATTTTTAAAGAGCCAGTTGTGTGTGTGCGAACTTTGAGTGCTGTGTGAGAACTGTAATTATCATTCGAAAAATCGGAGCTGCAGTACAAGATGCAACACGACGCCAGGACCAAGAATTTCTTATAGGGTGAAGAGTAGGCACAAGTTACTGTGCTTTTGGGAAGATGGCAGGAGCTGGACACCAGCAGAGGCCACATAAAAGTTCCACCAAAAGAAATGAAGAAACGCTAGAACCAACTTGCACAAAATTATTGTACAATGGTGACCACCCCGACGTCTGGAGGCCAGTGCAAAAAGAAGTGGCAGGAACTTGGTCAAGTAGTTAGTGTAAGTAATATTTTCACTTTCCAATGGAATTGCAATTGTAAATGTGACCAGCTGTATATGTCCTACCCAACAGAAAGACACCCTCTGTAAAAAGTTATATTTTCATCTTTGCAGAGGAAAGTGGCACACAACGAACGAGAAAGAACTCGAACAGGAGGAGGCCTGGCAAATCAGCACGCACCGACACCCTTGGAAGAGAGGGTCGCTGCTTTGATGGGTGGGCCCTACCTGGAGAAAAGCAACCACCACTCCACAAGCTGGGCCCACACTCGAGGGAGAGGATAAGTCCTGCAAATTCCACAGTCTGGCTTTGCTAAATGTTAAGTACTGCACGGGCCAGCCATGCTTCGGTTCATGGGGATGTCTCCCTCAGCTACACTTCGGTTGATGCAATGTGCTATCATTCATCGTGGTCCTTCAAATCCGCCTGCTGCCTGCACTGTGTAAGCCTACTCATGCCATCCACCCTGCACCTTCCTCTGCTGCTAACCATTTGTCTGTTCTATTATATTTTGCAGGACTTGAGGCCAACCCTGACGATGCAGAAGAAGATTCAGATGAGGACATGTCTGAAGAGAACATCTTCCAATCCCACCTTACAGACCAAGAGCACGGGTGGGGGGGGGAGTGGAAGGGGATGGATAAAGCTCCCACTGTTTTACTGACTTTGGAGGAGGTGCAGGTGCCACCCGTTGAGATGCCAGTCCCTTCCCTGACTAGTGGTTTGAGTGTTGGTAGGGCAGTCCATGGTTTCCCACCATCCGAGGTTGGGGATTCCAGTGGGGCGCAGCGAGGCACACACAGGGCCCCACCGTCCATGGCTGTGGATCCCATTGGGATGCTGTGAGTCACACTCGGGAAGGAGAGCTCGACTGCGCTCTCCTGAGGGGCAGGATCCAACAGATGTGGTTCACATGAAGGAAATGAGTGCGGAGAGCATTGACCTTACGCGATCGCTCCTGGACACCATTAGTGGGGTGGGTGATGAGATATCGGGATTGTCGGAAGAAGTACAACACTCTCACGAGACATGGAAACACTGTCCGAGAACATGAGGGATGGAATATCTCAGTCAGCTGAAACCATATCAGTGCACATGAGGGAGGGCATGTGACGGGTAGTTAAGATACTGGCAGCAAACATGAGGGTGGCAATTTTAGAATTAGCTGCTGCAATAAGAGAACACGCCTAGACCCTGCGCCTATTGACAGAATCAACTGCCACTCCCACTCCAATCCACAAGCTGGCCACCCCCCCCCACCCCACATTGCTGCTGTCCCCCCATCAACAGGTGCGCATTACCCGAGCTGTTAGAAAGAATAAGCTTGGTACTAACTCGAGAAACACTGCACCACCGCCAGCGGGCAGGGGTAGTGAAGTCACCAAGACCAAGTGCGGCGGGCGGTCTTGGAATGAGGTGGAGGAGAGATGGCTGCAGCCTTTCTTTGCTGCTGCTGTTAGTGTTGTTACTGTTGTAACTGTTCTCAAATTAAATGTTTTTTGTAAGTTAAGTAAATTTACAAGTTTAAAAGTTTGTAAGTGATCTCAATGTAAACTTTAAAGTTTGATACAAGAATATTTATATTAAAGTTGTTAAGTACACAAATGCTTGTTAAACTTTTGAATAAAATATATTTTAACTTCTAACTGAATTATATTATTTGTTTCATTATTAACACAACTTTTGAAGTAAACAAGAATAATTTCCATCATTTGTTCCATTACCACAACACAACATTACAGAACCGGTCCAAACATGGTCCATGTGGAATAGTTGCCGCTGAGCCTTCAGGCAGCAAAGCGTTCATGGATGAGTTGCTGGCGCAAGGCTCGAGCAATCGTTAAAGGGACATGACGGCCCGTCCTCCTCCGCCGTTGTGCTCCGGGTTCAGGTAGTTGCATGACTTCCTCGTCCTCGTGCTCGTCATCATTATCATCAGCTACTCTCACTGTAGGTGGGTCTTCTTCTATCCATCTGTTGCTGCCTCATGATGGCTAAGTTGTGCAGCATGCAGCACACAACAGTGAACTGACTGACAATCTCACGGGAGTATAGCAAGTAGCCTCCGGAATGGTCCTCTCTCTGATGCTGCGCATCGCAATGTGCGACATGTATTTCTGGTCAGCTTCTGTCTGGGTTACGTGTCGGGGCGTCATGAGCCAGGTGGCGAGGCTGTACCCTGTCTCCCAGTAGCCAGCTCTGCTCTTCTGGCTGCTGCTGAAACATGGAAGATAATATGCGCTCTCGTAGGATAAACGCATCATGGATGCTCCCAGGGTATGTTGCATCAACTCACATGATGCAATGCATGTCATCACACACGAGCTGCACATTAATGGAGTGGAAGCCTTTTCTGTACCTGTACATCTCGGAATCCTCCAAAGGTGCTCGCAAGGCGATGTGGGTACCTTTTGGGAAGCCAGCAATCCTGGAGAAGCCCACAGCCCTGCCACGCATTGCCTGGACGGTCATGGAGAACTTTATGTAGTCATTCCTCCGGGCATATAGTGCAGCAGTCACCTGCCACGAATGCAAACATGTGTTGCGTGTTGAGAAATGGCACACACATCCCCAGTTGTAGCTTGCAAGGATCCAGATGCATAGAATGGAACTGTAGCTGCAAGCTTCACTTCAACTGACAAAGCAGTCCTCTTGATGCTTCTAGGTTGCAGGTCTGCTTTCACCAACTCGTAGATCTCAGTTACAACTTCTTTGCGCAAATGCAGCCTGCTGACACAGTCTGCATCACTCAGGTGCAGGTACGAACGCTTGTCTCGATACACCCGACGTGGGTAAGGTCTCCTGCCCATCATCCTATCCTCATGCGGTGACGTCGAATCAATTGTGCCCTCTGCAGCACCATGATGCACAAGGTATGGCATTGTCGGTATTGCCCCCATGCTTAAATTTTACCTTTGCAAGAAGCTCAAAATGGCAGGTAGATAGGACAACATTCTTTGGTCTCCCTCCCCACAGTTCTGTGTGGACCACACCCAGGTCTGAGCAGGCGCAGTGATCAGGAACCTCCCACCCAAACCCCCAAGGCTACATTTGATGCGTAGTGCAGTCTTGTGATGCCTTCCGATCGCCTTCCACAGCACCTCACCTTCCGCCCGCCGCCCCCCCCCGGGCTTCTTTTGCAGCCGAGCCCCAATCCCTTGTATCCGGGCGCGAGACCGATTTTGCCGGCTGACACTCCGACCCTCGAGCCCTGTTTGCAGATGTTTGGTGGTGGCGTGTCAGTTGAAAGAATCTGAAAAGTTACAGAATTCCATCAAACTTCCATTTACTGTGTTCTAAGGTTAAAAATAAATCTTTATTATGTATATTTAAATCATCTTGACTCCCTCCAAAACTTCGCTGATAAACAATGGTGTCTTTCTGTGCCAATTTTTCAATGTTGCTGGTTTTTCTTAACTCGCCAGAAGGTTTTTTGGGAGCGATCAGATATGCCGACCTCGGAAAAAAAAATTGGGGGCAAATTTCCGTAATTGACAAAAACTGGCGCAGACATCAGGATGATGCAAAAAAAAAAAGGAACCTAATAAAAAATCGTAGCCAACTCAGTTACGTTAACGCAGGTTCCTCGGGGAAACTTAACATTTTTAACTTAGCCAAAAAAAGTGGCACGTGCCAAAAAAGCGGCATAAATCCCTGAGGAAAATTGAGCCCAAAGTGTTGGGGATCCGACATCAACATTTGCTGTTTAAAGAAAAACATTAGCCAAAGAGAATTGGATGTAACAATAAGATGTTAGAGCTCTTCAAAAGTATCTGAGGTTCTATTCAAAAATGTATCGGAATACAGCTCCTTCTGAAATAGCTCTGTTACCAATTTTAGGTCTGTACTAGATATTTTTCAGTGCGCAGTGTAGTTGTCTCTACCATACTGAAGCATTCTTCCTGCTTTGCTAATCATCCTATCCTCGTTCCATGTTACACATGAGTAGCCACGATCTTCATCAAGTGCATGTCAACCATTTAACGCTGGTTAGGATAGCCCTACATTTCTACATCTCTATTTACAATCCATTAAATTCATGATTGCTCTAGCCTTTCTGTAAAGCAATACAGAGGGCTCCATGTGAGCTCTATGTTGTATTGAAAGGATAGTTGTAAAAATCAACCAGTGGTTGAGATTTAGAAGAGTTCTGGCTGAAACTGCAGGTGATTATTTTTCCCAATGCATTTTTACACACCAAAGGTGAAAGAAAATACTCTGGCATTGTATGAGCTTCAATGTAGAGTTGAACTTTCTCACAGGCACTTTCTGGCATGGCTTAAACCCATTATTGTAAGCCCAGTAATAAAGGATTGATTAATATTTTGTATTTGTATTTGTGAGACTGAAAATGGAAGCCTCTGGTTTCCAAAGGTTATTGTAGAGTCTATTAATGAGTTTGGGAAAATTCAACACAGCTCCTAATGAATGTGAATCCACAGTACAGAACTTTTCATATTTGTTGGGCAAGGGTAACAAAGGATTGGACAACGGTGGGTAAATGGAGTTGAGGTGCAGAACAGCCAGGATCTCTTTGTGGTCGAACAGGCTTGAGGGGCAGAATGGGGCGAGGTTGGCGCGAAGGAGCAGAGAGAGAATGTAGAGGGATGTGATCAGGACCCGGGAGAGGCGTGAGTTCGGGGCCAGAAGAGGAGAGGGCCCAGGGGCAGCATGGGCCAGCCCACACTGTGATATGTGTGCGCACTAGGCCCGTGCAGCAGAGCTGGTCTCCAGTCGTCTTGGGTAATCCTTGCCACTGGACCTGGACCCAAGACCGAGCTCTGTCAGCCCATGTGGTGGCAACAGCTACCACACGTTTATAAAAAAAAAAAAAAAAAAAATTCACGCACAGGCATCTTCCACCCTTCAAGATGTAGTTCGGGACCTGGAATATTAGGTCCTTCATTGAAACACCTGTGAACTCATCCCTTTCTGGCGTGGAAGCAAGTCATCCTCGTTTTGAGGGACTGCCTATGATGATGATGATTTTTGATCAGGAGTTGATCGTAACTCCCAAATGTCTTAGCGTATGATGGCATGACCCAGAGTTGTAATGATGAAAATCCCTTGTTATGTGAACTGGGTTCTGTAATCTTGCACGTGTCTACATTTGCATTTTTTTTATCTTCGAAAACTCCAGAGATACGAGACCAACAGACTGCTTCATTTTGCTAATATATGTAAACAGTAAATTCCAACCTTTTCTTTTTAGCACTTGTCATAAGATAGGCAATAACAAACACCATGGCACTGCTCAATTAGCGGGCTAAATATCTTCTATGACCAGTAATTTATTTGCTAAGTTTAAGGAAAGAGTAAGAAACAATGCAGTGAGTCTTGATTTCAGCACGAGGAGGATGTGTGTATAGGGTGGCTTGTTTGAAGCTTAAGAGAACGAGAATTAAGAGGAGCAATCAAAGTTGTATTGATCAAAATAAAGAAAGATTGTGGTGATCAGAGGGAGGAAGGATGAGATACAGGTATGAAATAAATCAGAATAAATGAATGCTCATTAATCAAACAGTAGTAATGTGAGAGATGAATTGGGGTTGGAGGGCGGAGAACGAAGTATTTAAGTCTTGGCCAAACTTGGGCTTTATATAGAATCAAGAGCTGTCCAGTGGAAAATAAATGTGGCATGAAGGAGAAATTGAGGCAGCTTTAGCAATGCAGAACTGAGTTTCATTTTAGATCAGAGCAGTGAGTGAAACCATAAATGGCATCAGATGAATTTGGACTGTCTTGTGCATTCTGTGGCAGTTCAGTTATCATAAATGTTATTCGATCCTTTCTCTGTTGTCATTTCCTCTCCCATCAATACAACAACAACTTTTATTTATAGAGCGCCTTTAACATCATGAAACGTCCCAAGGCGTTTCACAGGAATATTATGCAATAAAAATTTGACACCGAACCACATAATTAGAAATTATTGAAGGCAAGAGGTATATTTTAAGGAGCATCTTGAGAGAGAGGTAGAGAGGTTTAGGCAGGGAGTTCCAGAGCTTGAGGTCTAGGCACCAGAAGGCATGGCCACTAATGGTTGAATGATTATAATCGGGGATGCTCAGGAGGGCAAAATTAGAGGAGCGCAGACATCTCGTTGGGGGGCGGGTGGGGGGAAGTGTTGTGGGGCTGGAGGAGATTACAGAGATAGGGAGGGGTGAGGCCATGGAGGGATTTTAAAATAAGGATGAGAATTTTGAAATCGAGGCGTTGCTTAATCGGAAGCCAATGTATGTCAGCGAGCACAGGGGTGATGGGTGAATGCGACTTGGTGCGAGTTCGGACACGGGCAGCCGAATTTTGGATCACCTCTATTTTATGTAGGGTAGAATGTGGGAGGCCAGCTAGGAGTGCATTGGAATAGTCAAGTCTAGAGGGAACAAAGGCATGGATGAGGGCTTCAGCAGCGGATGAGTTAGGCAAGGGCAGAGACTGGCGATGTTAGAGGTGGAAATAGGTGGTCTTTGTTATGCTGCGGATATGTGGTCGAAAGTTCATTTCATCGTCAAATGTGACACCCAAGGTTGCGAACAGTCTGGTTCAGCCTCAGACAGAAGTTGGAGAGGGATGGAATCAATGGCTAGAGAGCGGAGTTTTTGGCAGGGACCGAAAACAATGGCTTCACAGTAGAGATACAGAATAGAAGCCTGTTAAGTAACCACTTAACCCTAAACTCCAGGTTGCTTCAGGAGTGCATTTAACTGTGGAGATAGGTTTTGATTACCGTAGACAATCGGCTACATAGGATTATTTAATATTCTATCTATTGATTTAGTATGTTAGCTTGAAGATTGAATGCGTTTTGAAATGTGAAGCTTAGCGTCGGTCTTGTGTGATGGCAGCATTGATAATTTTGTTGTGAATTGAGAGGTTAATGACCAATGGTTGCAAACTTGGCCTTCCAGAATGTCCCCAGTATGATGGTGCAGTTATCAAATTTTGCAGGAATTATTTTCTAAATTTTGATCAATATTTTGTAGTTAGGGTAGACATGGTTAATGCTCCATGTATTTCAACAACAACTTGTATTTATATAGTGCCTTTAATGTGTCAAAACGTCCCAAGGTACTTCACAGGTTTGTTATCAGACAAAATTTGACGAGTCCCATAAAAAGGGACGTGACCAAAAGCTTGGTCAAAGAGGCAGGTTTTAAGGAGGAGTGAGAGGTGGCAATGCGAAGAGTTTTAGGGCCCAGGTTTCGAGCCGCGCCTAGAACGGCGCAGCCCCGAACTGGACGCCTGTTTTTCGCACCACAAAGCGCGCCTAAAAAAAACTTACATATTCTCCGGCTCCCTGCTGGTCCTCTGGAGTCGGGGGCGGCGCAGCACGAGCTGTAGGGGGCAGAGCTAGGTCCCTGCGCTGAAAACAGTGCCGGGACCTCTGTGCAGTAGATTCAGGCGCCCAAAACTGTGTGTGGGAGGGGCCCGAAGCACACAGCCCCTAGCCCTGGCCGAATGGCCTCACTGGGGCTGCGTGCATAAGGCTGCCTCCCAGGCCCAGCTCCTGCTTCCTCCCGACCCGACTCGACTCCCGCTTCCCCCTGGACCGGACCCGACTCCGACCCCCGGACCGGACCCGCGTCCCCCCCCACCCCCCGACCTGACCTCCCTCTCCCTCCCTCCCCCGCCCCCCGACCCGATCCAACCTGACCTCCCTCCTCCCGCCCCCGACACAAACCGACCCCCGACCCGGTCCGCGCTTCCGACCCCGACCCGCGCTCCCTCCGACCTGACCCCCGACCCGACCCAACGCCACCGACCTGTAAATCTGGTGCTGGCGACAGGCCCTGCCCGAAGTCTTGAGCCCGGCCCGTTCAGCCTCCCTCCCCCTTTTCCTTTCTCTTCCGCCCCTCCCCCCCTTCTCCTTTCCTCCCCCCCCTTCTCCTTTCCTCCCCCCCCTTCTCCTTTCCTCCCCCCCCTCCTTTCCTCCCCCCCCTTCTCCTTTCCTCCCCCCCTTCTCCTTTCCTCCCCCCTTCTCCTTTCCTCCCCCCCTTCTCCTTTCCTCCCCCCCCTTCTCCTTTCCTCCCCCCCTTCTCCTTTCCTCCCCCCTTCTCCTTTCCTCCCCCCTTCTCCTTTCCTCCCCCCTTCTCCTTTCCTCCCCCCCTTCTCCTTTCCTCCCCCCCCTTCTCCTTTCCTCCCCCCCTTCTCCTTTCCTC
>NC_091993.1:80041489-80088171 GCF_044704955.1 Pristiophorus japonicus | reverse complement strand
GCAGTCGGTAAGTAGAAAATGTTTTATTTATTGATTGATTTAAAAAAAATTATTTCTTATTAATTTTTTGATTGATTTATTGGTTGATTTATTGATGTTTTTATCATTTATTATTGATGATGGCTCTTTATTTGTAAAACTGAAGTGTTTAATGTTTGTAAACTTCCCTTTTAAACCCCCCCCATTCCCTGCGCCTGATTTTCTAAAGTGTAGACAAGGTTTTTTCGAGCGTACAAAAATCTTCACTTACTCCATTCTAAGTTAGTTTGGAGTAAGTTTTCACTGCCGAAACTTTGAAAACAGGCGTAAGTGGCCGGACACGCCCCCTTTTTGGAAAAAAAAATTCTGTTCCAAAGTGAAACTGTTCTAACTGACTAGAACTGGAGCAAACTAAATGCCGAGAATTTGAATTTCTAAGATACTCCGTTCTACACCAGTTGCTCCAAAAAATTAGGAGCAACTGAGGCCGAAACTTGGGCCCTTAGTGAAGCAATTCCAGAGCTTAGGACCATGGTAGCTGTAAGCACGGCTGCCAATGGTGTGTTGATGGAAATCGGGGATATACAAGAGACGAGAATTGGCAGAACGCAGAAATCTCGGGTGGGGTTGTCAGGCTGGTGGAAGTTAGAGATGGGAAGGGTGTGGCCGTGGAGGGTTTTGAACGGCAGATGAGAATTTAAAATTCGATGCGTTGCTGAAGGGAACCAATATAGGTCAGAACACACAGGTGATGGGTGAATGGGGCATGGTGTGAATTAGGATATGGACAGCAGTTTTGGATGAACTGAATTAAGGATGATTTCAATGGGTAAAATGAGAGTCGTTTTTAGAAATTTATAGATGTCATGCAAGTTCTCAAGCATTTGCGTTGTTGGTTGAAAGTCATATCTTAACTCAGTTATCAACTTGCACGCTCTTTCCTCCTCAGTTTCAGATGTATTTGGAATGGAGGGGAAATCTTTGAATAATAGTAGGTAAATATATGTTGAAATATGACACTGGGTGTCCAATGACAAGCATTTTTAGCATGTAAAATATTCTATCTATGCCAAGTATTCACTGGCATTTGTACCAGAGAGCAAAGTGTAATGCTACAAATGCTGTTCGGTACTTTGAACATCACGAGTGTTCTGGTACATGTGTGTGCATTGAGCTCATTGTTTGTACATTTTGCTGATTGGAAGACGTATCAATTTCAGACAACATCACAATTTGAATCATTTACAGATATGGTTCATTTCAGACTTGTGCTAAAGACTAAAGACCAAACTTCTACGCAAATGGAGTTGTTAACAAATATATTCTAAAATTACTCTACCAAATTGTGTGCTGGATGCTGGCTCAGAAATAGCATTGCAAAAGATTTGAGTGAGATTATCTGCTTGCCTCCGGAGTTGAGGATTTGTGCATGACATAGGATATCAAATTTATGACTTGCTGTACTGTCACCACTTCAGTTTCAGGTACTGAATCTTTTGAAAGTGTGGTTGTATGTTCACGTACCATCGCGCTCACTCTTCATTACACTATTGGAACTAGTGGCAACTTTAACCATAACTGTAAATCCAGTGTGGGAGATTTGACTTGGTAATAAATGGATTCAAGGAGGTAGAACTACAGATAGTATCTCACAAAGATGATTTAAAATCTGTGTAGTTGATTTTTCTTAAAAGAAACTAGTCCTTCCAGTGTATTGAGAGTTATCATGGTAATCAGAAGATGTTTTTTCTTTCCATCTTCTAATTGGTAGCATTTATGGCAGCAGTATTGTACAAAATTACACTAAGTTCAAGGAGTAGCTTGTTATTTTGCACAGTAAGTATTAAAGGAGGCTGGCTGCTGGAATGCTGTTGATCACCGAGCAGTCAGCTCAGTATAGCACTGGGACCACTGCTCACAATTTATATTAACGATATAGACTTTGGAATCAAAAACACAATTTCTAAATTTACAGATGACTCCAAATTGGGGGGGATAGTCAATACTGAGGAGGACTGTAACAAATTACAGGAGGACATTAATAAACTTGCAGAATGGGCATATAATTGGCAAATGAAGTTCAACACAGATAAATGTCAAGTTTCACATTTTGGTAGGAAGAATGGGGATGTCACTTATTACTTGGGAGGATGCGAGTCTGGGTGGGGTGCAACTCTTTTAGTAAAGAAGCTTCTTCTGAATTCCCTATTGGATTTCTTGGTGACTATCTTATATTGATGGTCTCTAAGTTATGCTCGTCCCCACAAGTGGAAACATTCTCTCTGCATCCACTCTATCAAAATCTTTCATAATTTTAAAGACCTCTATTAGGTCACCCCTCAGCCGCCTTTTTTCAAGAAAGAGACCCAGCCTGTTCATCCTTTCCTGGTATGTATATCCTCACATTTCTGGTATCATCGGCGGCAGTCGGGAGCAGCATCGAGGAGGTGCGTGGAGCGGCCTATAAAAGGCACAGCAGGGAGTCCGGGGCCCAGAGTCGGCGGCAGTCGGGAGCAGCATCGAGGAGGTGCGTGGAGCGGCCTATAAAAGGCACAGCAGGGAGTCCGGGGCCCAGAGTCGGCGGCAGTCGGGAGCAGCATCGAGGAGGTGCGTGGTGAGGCCTATAAAAGGCACAGCAGGGAGTCCGGGGCCCAGCGTCGGCAGCAGTCGGGAGCAGCATCGAGGAGGTGCGTGGAGAGGCCTATAAAAGGCGGGACTTGTGCAGCTACAGGGAGAAGGCAAAAAAGAAGTAGAAAGAAATCAAAAGGTGACGTCACAGCCAAGAGGGTAAGTGATTGGCTGGTGATTGGTGAGTAGTTTTTCTTTTTTCTCTTCTATATCAGTGAGTAACTTTTAACACTGTTGTTGCCAATTTAAGTGTATATAAGGGTTAAGTCATGGCAGGAGAGCTCGGTCGGGTGTTATGCTCCTCCTGTACCATGTGGGAACTCAGGGACACTTCCGGTGTCCCTGACGATTACGTGTGCGGGAAGTGTATCCGCCTCCAGCTCCTGACAGACCGCGTTGCGGAGTTGGAGCTGAGGGTGGATTCACTCTGGAGCATCCACGATGCTGAGAATGACGTGAGTATCACGTGTAGCGAGTTGGTCGTACCACAGGGAAAGGGTCCACAGCCAGATAGGGAATGGAAGACCAACAGGAAGAGCAGTGCAAGGAAGGTAGTGCAGGAGTCCCCTGCAAAACAGATACACTGCTTTGGGTACTGTTGAGGGGGATGACTCATCAGGGGAGGGCAGCAGCAGCCAAGTTCATGGCACCGTGGCTGGCTCTGCTGCACAGGAGGGCAGGAAAAAGAGTGGGAGAGCAATAGTGATTGGGGATTCAATGGTGAGGGGAATAGATAGGCGTTTCTGCGGCCGCAACCGAGACTCCAGGATGGTATGTTGCCTCCCTGGTGCAAGGGTCAAGGATGTCTCTGAGCGGGTGCAGGACATTCTAAAAAGGGAGGGAGAACAGCCAGTTGTCGTGGTGCACATTGGTACCAACGACATAGGTAAAAAGAGGGATGAGGTCCTACGAAACTAATTTAAGGAGCTAGGAGCTAAATTAAAAAGTAGGACCTCAAAAGTAGTAATCTCGGGATTGCTACCAGTGCCACGTGATAGTCAGAGTAGGAATCGCAGGATAGCGCAGATGAATACGTGGCTTGAGCAGTGGTGCAACAGGGAGGGATTCAAATTCCTGGGGCATTGGAACCGGTTCTGGGGGAGGTGGGACCAGTACAAACCGGACGGTCTGTACCTGGGCAGGACCGGAACCAATGTCCTAGGGGGAGTGTTTGCTAGTGCTGTTGGGGAGGATTTAAACTGATATGGCAGGGGGATGGGAACCAATGCAGGGAGACAGAGGGAAACAAAAAGGAGGCAAAAGCAAAAGACAGAAAGGAGATGAGGAAAAGTGGAGGGCAGAGAAACCCAAGGCAAAGAACAAAAAGGGCCACTGTACAGCAAAATTCTAAAAGGACAAAGGGTGTTAAAAGAACAAGCCTGAAGGCTTTGTGTCTTAATGCAAGGAGTATCCGCAATAAAGTGGATGAATTAACTGTGCAAATAGATGTTAACAAATATGATGTGATTGGGATTACGGAGACGTGGCTCCAGGATGATCAGGGCTGGGAACTCAACATCCAGGGGTATTCAACATTCAGGAAAGATAGAATAAAAGGAAAAGGAGGTGGGGTAGCATTGCTGGTTAAAGAGGAGATTAATGCAATAGTTCGGAAGGACATTAGCTTGGATGATGTGGAATCTATATGGGTGGAGCTGCAGAATACCAAAGGGCAAAAAACGTTAGTGGGAGTTGTGTACAGACCTCCAAACAGTAGTAGTGATGTTGGGGAGGGCATCAAACATGAAATTAGGGGTGCGTGCAATAAAGGTGCAGCAGTTATAATGGGTGACTTTAATATGCACATAGATTGGGTTAACCAAACTGGAAGCAATACGGTAGAGGAGGATTTCCTGGAGTGCATAAGGGGTGGTTTTTTAGACCAATATGTCGAGGAACCAACTAGGGGGGAGGCCATCTTAGACTGGGTGTTGTGTAATGAGAGAGGATTAATTAGCAATCTCGTTGTGCGAGGCCCCTTGGGGAAGAGTGACCATAATATGGTGGAATTCTGCATTAGGATGGAGAATGAAACAGTTAATTCAGAGACCATGGTCCAGAACTTAAAGAAGGGTAACTTTGAAGGTATGAGGCGTGAATTGGCTAGGATAGATTGGCGAATGATACTGAAGGGGTTGACTGTGGATGGGCAATGGCAGACATTTAGAGACCGCATGGATGAACTACAACAATTGTACATTCCTGTCTGTCGTAAAAATAAAAAAGGGAAGGTGGCTCAACCGTGGCTATCAAGGGAAATCAGGGATAGCATTAAAGCCAAGGAAGTGGCATACAAATTGGCCAGAAATAGCAGAGAACCCGGGGACTGGGAGAAATTTAGAACTCAGCAGAGGAGGACAAAGGGTTTGATTAGGGCAGGGAAAATGGAGTACGAGAAGAAGCTTGCAGGGAACATTAAGGCGGATTGCAAAAGTTTCTATAGATATGTAAAGAGAAAAAGGTTAGTGAAGACAAACGTAGGTCCCCTGCAGTCAGAATCAGGGGAAGTCATAACGGGGAACAAAGAAATGGCGGACCAATTGAACAAGTACTTTGGTTCGGTATTCACTGAGGAGGACACAAACAACCTTCCGGATATAAAAGGGGTCGGAGGGTCTAGTAAGGAGGAGGAACTGAGGGAAATCCTTATTAGTCGGGAAATTGTGTTGGGGAAATTGATGGGATTGAAGGCCGATAAATCCCCAGGGCCTGATGGACTGCATCCCAGAGTACTTAAGGAGGTGGCCTTGGAAATAGTGGATGCATTGACAGTCATTTTCCAACATTCCATTGACTCTGGATCAGTTCCTATGGAGTGGAGGGTAGCCAATGTAACCCCACTTTTTAAAAAAGGAGGGAGAGAGAAAACAGGGAATTACAGACCGGTCAGCCTGACATCGGTAGTGGGTAAAATGATGGAATCAATTATTAAGGATGTAATTGCAGTGCATTTGGAAAGAGGTAATATGATAGATCCAAGTCAGCATGGATTTGTGAAAGGGAAATCATGCTTGACAAATCTTCTGGAATTTTTTGAGGATGTTTCCAGTAGAGTGGACAAGGGAGAACCAGTCGATGTGGTATATTTGGACTTTCAGAAGGCTTTCGACAAGGTCCCACACAAGAGATTAATGTGCAAAGTTAAAGCACATGGGATTGGGGGTAGTGTGCTGACATGGATTGAGAACTGGTTGTCAGACAGGAAGCAAAGAGTAGGAGTAAATGGGGACTTTTCAGAATGGCAGGCAGTGACTAGTGGGGTACCGCAAGGTTCTGTGCTGGGGCCCCAGCTGTTTACACTGTACATTAATGATTTAGACGAGGGGATTAAATGTAGTATCTCCAAATTTGCGGATGACACTAAGTTGGGTGGCAGTGTGAGCTGCAAGGAGGATTCTATGAGGCTGCAGAGCGACTTGGATAGGTTAGGTGAGTGGGCAAATGCATGGCAGATGAAGTATAATGTGGATAAATGTGAGGTTATCCACTTTGGTGGTAAAAACAGAGAGACAGACTATTATCTGAATGGTGACAGATTAGGAAAAGGAGAGGTGCAAAGAGACCTGGGTGTCATGGTACATCAGTCATTGAAGGTTGGCATGCAGGTACAGCAGGCGGTTAAGAAAGCAAATGGCATGTTGGCCTTCATAGCGAGGGGATTTGAGTACAAGGGCAGGGAGGTGTTGCTACAATTGTACAGGGCCTTGGTGAGGCCACACCTGGAGTATTGTGTACAGTTTTGGTCTCCTAACCTGAGGAAGGACATTCTTGCTATTGAGGGAGTGCAGCGAAGGTTCACCAGACTGATTCCCGGGATGGCGGGACTGACCTATCAAGAAAGACTGGATCAACTGGGCTTGTATTCACTGGAGTTCAGAAGAATGAGAGGGGACCTCATAGAAACGTTTAAAATTCTGACGGGGTTAGACAGGTTAGATGCAGGAAGAATGTTCCCAATGTTGGGGAAATCCAGAACCAGGGGACACAGTCTAAGGATAAGGGGGAAGCCATTTAGGACTGAGATGAGGAGGAATTTCTTCACCCAGAGAGTGGTGAACCTGTGGAATTCTCTACCACAGAAAGTTGTTGAGGCCAATTCACTAAATATATTCAAAAAGGAGTTAGATGAAGTCCTTACTACTAGGGGAATCAAGGGGTATGGTGAGAAAGCAGGAATGGGGTACTGAAGTTGCATGTTCAGCCATGAACTCATTGAATGGCGGTGCAGGCTAGAAGGGCCGAATGGCCTACTCCTGCACCTATTTTCTATGTTTCTATGTTTCTATCCTTGTAAATCTTCTCTGCACCCTGTCTCTATGTCCACTTTATAATACAACGACCAGAACAAAGGGATCTCGGAGTACAAATGCACAAATTGCTAAAAGTTGCGACACAGGTTAGCAAGGCTGTAAAAAAGCGAACCAAGCACGAGGGTTTGTATCTAGAGGTATAGAATTGAAAAGTAGAGAAGTTATGCTTAACCTGCATTGAACTTTGGTTAGACCACACAGAGTACTGCGTACAGTTCTGGTCGTCGTATTATAAAGTGGATATAGAGACACTAGAGAGGATGCAGAGAAGATTTACAAGGATGATACTAGAAATGCGAGGATATACATACCAGGAAAGGATGAACAGGCTGGGTCTCTTTCTTGAAAAAAGGTGGCTGAGGGGTGACCTAATAGAAGTCTTTAAAATTATGAAAGATTTTGATAGAGTGGATGCAGAGAGAATGGGCCCAAGTTTCCACAAGAAAAAAAACGGGCGCCCCTCCGAGCTGGGCACCCGTTTTTCGCGCAGAAAACGGCGCCTAAAAAAATCCTCGGTATTCTCCACCGACTTACAGGTCCTGTGGCACTCGGCGCAGCCGGCACGAGCTGGGGGGGGGGGGGGAAGTCAGGTTCCTGCGCTGAAAACAGTGCCGGGACCTCTGCACATGTGCGCTACAGTCGGCACGCAAGTGCAGTAGCTCCAGGCGCCGAACTGTGTGGGAGGGGCCTGAAGCACGCAGCCCCTAGCCCTGGCCCAATGGCCTCACTGGGGCTGCGTGAATGAGGCTCCTCCCACGGCCAGCTCCTGCTCCCCGCCCGACCAGACCCGACACCCGCTCTCCCCTCCCCCCCCCCCCCCCCGACCCGACACCCGCTCCCCCCCCCCCGACCCGACACCCGCTCCCCCCCCCCCGACCCGACACCCGCTCCCCCCCCCCCGACCCGACACCCGCTCCCCCCCCCCCGACCCGACACCCGCTCCCCCCCCCCCCCCGACCCGACACCCGCTCCCCCCCCCCCCCGACCCGACACCCGCTCCTCTTCCCCGACCCCCCCCTCTCTCTCTCTCTCCCTCCCTCTCGCTCAGCGGCACGAACGCTGCAGAATTCTCCGTGGCTGAAGCACTTTCACACAGGTAGGAAGATGGTTTATTTAATCTTTTCTTGGCTTATAAATGTTTATTCAGGTTGGATTTATTTGTATAATATTTGTAGAAGTATAAATAAGGATTTATTGTCAAATTTAATGAGTTCCCTTTCCCCCCACCTCGTTCTGGGCACCTAATTTGTAACCTGCGCCTGATTTTTTAATGTGTAGAACAGGTTTTTTCAGTTCTACAAAAATCTTCACTGGCGCCATTCTACTTTAGTTTGGAGTACATTTTCACTGTGGAAACTTTCAAATCAGGCGTCAGTGGCCGGACACGCCCCCTGACTAGAACTGCAGAAAAAAAAATGTGGAGAATTGCGATTTCTAAAATAATCCGTTCTCCACCAGTTGCTCCTAAAAATCAGGCGCGAATCATGTGGAAACTTGGGCCCAATGTTTCCACTTGTGGGGACGAGCATAACTTAGAGACCATCAATATAAGATAGTCACCAAGAAATCCAATAGGGAATTCAGAGGAAGCTTCTTTACTAAAAGAGTGGTGAGAATGTGGAACTCGCTACCATGGAGAGTGGTTGAAGTGAATAGTGTAGATGCATTTAAGGGGAGGCTAAACAAGCATATGGAGAAAGGAATAGAGGGTTATGCTGACAGATTTAGATGATGAAAGATGGGAGGAGGCTCGAATGGAGCATAAATGGCATGGACTGGTTGGGCCACAAGGCCCGTTTCTGTGCCCTATATCCTATGTAAGCACTGAAAGAAACTTGAGAGCGAGTCACAAAATATGAAATTCAGCAGCTCAGATTCAACCATGCCAACTCTTGGTTCATTGATGCTTTGGAAATGTATCGTGATGCTTGTGTAAATTGTGGAGGTATTTTAATAAGTTTGAGCTGCAAAAGTTTTAAACTGTAGAATAGGGATTTTAAAACTTTAATGAGTTTGAATTCCTGGTTACGACAAATACCATTTGAAAGTCTTGATTAAAATGAACCCTATTGCAGTAAGGCATCGTGAGCACGAATATTTGCTGCACTTGCTGTTTTTTTTGGATTTGGTCATGGGTTGTGGGCATTGCTGGCAAGGCCAGCATTTATTGGCCATCACTAATTGCCCTCGAGTAGGTGGTGGTGAGCCGCCGCCTTGAAGCGCTGCGGTCCGTGTGGTGAAGGTGCTCCCACAGTGCTGTTACAGAGGGTGTTCCAGGATTTTGACACAGTAATGATGAAGAAATGGCAATATATTTCCAAGTCAGGATGTGTGATTTGGAGGGGAACTTGCAGGGGATGGTGTTCCCATGCGCCTGCTGTCCTTATCCTTCTAGCTGATAGAGGTCAGGGTTTGGGAGGCGCTACCGAAGAAGCTTTGGCGAGTTGCTGCAGTGCATCTTGTAGATGTTACACACTGCAGACACAGTGTGCCGGTGGTGGAGGGAGTGAATGTTAAAGGTGGTGGGCGGGGTGCCAGTTAAGTGGGCTGTTTGTTTTGTCCTGGATGGTGTCGAGCCTCTTATGTTGTTGGAGCTGCATTCATCCAGGCAAGTGACTTGTGCCGTGGAAAGGCTTTGGTCAGTAGGTGAGACACTCGCCGCTGAATACCCAACCTCTGACCTGTTCTTGTTGCCCCAGTGTTTATATGCCTGGTCCAGTTAAGTTTCTAGTCAATGGTGACCCCATGGATGTTGATGGTTGGGGATTTGGCGATGGTAATACCATTGAATGTCAAGGGGCGGTGGTTAAAGTCTCGCGTGTTGTAGATAGTCATTGCCTGGAACTTGTGTGGCGCGAATGTTACTTGCCACTTATCAGCCCAAGCCAGAATGTCGTCCAGGTCTTGCTGCATGCGGGCATGGACTGCTCCGTTATCTGAGGAGTTGTGAATGGCACTGAACACTGTGCAGTCATCAGTGAACATCCCCACTTCTGACCTAATGCTGGAGAGAATGTCAATGATGACGCAGCTGAAGATGATTGGGCCTAGGACACTGCAGTGATATCCTGGCGCTATAATGATTGGCCTCCAAAAACTACAACCTTCTTCCTTTGTGCTAGATATGACTCTAGCCAGTGGAGAGTTTTCCCCCTGATTCCCATTGACTTCAGTTTTACGAGGGTCCTTGATGCAACACCCTGTCAAATGCTGCCTTGATGTCAAGGGCAGTCACTCTCGCCTCACCTCTGGAATTCAGCTCTGTTGTCCATGTTTACAGCCTTGGTTCAATGAGGTCTGGAGCCGAGTGGTCCTGGCGGAACCCAAACTGAGCATTGATGAGCAGGTTATTGATGAGTAAGTGCTGCTTGATAGCACTGTTGACGACACCGTCCATTACTTTGCTGATGTTTGAGAGTAGACTGATGGGGCGGTAATTGGCTAGATTAGATTTGTCCTGCTTTTTGTGGACAGGACATACCTGGGGAGTTTTTCACATGCCAGTGTTGTAATTGTACTGGAACAGCTTAGCTAGGGTCGTGGCTAGTTCTAGAGCACAAGTCTTCAGCATGACAGCCAAAATGTTTTCGGAGCCCATAACCGTTGCTGTATCCAGTGCGCTCAGCTGTTTCTTGATACCACGTGGAGTGAATTGAATTGGCTGAAGACTGGCTTTTGTAATAGGAACTTTAGGAGAAGGCTGATACGGATCATCCACTCCGCACTTCTGGCTTAAGATGATTGCAAACGCATCAGCCTTGTCTTTTGCACTTTCGTGCTGGGCTTCATCATCATTGAGGTTGGGGATATTCATGGAGCCGCCTCCTCCCATTAGTTGTCCACCAGCATTCATGGCTGGATGTGGCTGGACTACAGAGCTTTGATCTGATCTGTTGATTGTGGGATCGCTTAGCCCTGTCTATAGCATGCTGCTTGTGCTATTTAGCATGCATGTAGTCTTGTGCTGCAGCTTCCCCAGATTGGCATCTCATTTTGAGGTTTGCTTGGTCCTGCTCCTGGCATGCTCTGCTAGACTCTTTATTGAACCAGGGTTGGTTCCCTGGCTTGATGGTAACGGTAGAGTGAGGTATATACTGGGCCACGAGGTTACAGATTGTGGTGGAATACAATTCTGCAGTTGCTGATGGCCCATAGCACCTCCAATGGATGCCCAGTTTTGAGCCACTCCCTCCTGACTACTGTGTTGCCACTCCTGATGGGTCTGTCTTGCCACTGGGGCAGGACATACCCAGGGATGGTGATGGAGGAGTCTGGGACATTGGCTGAAGGGTATGATTGTCGGGCTATTGCTTGACTAGTCTGCGGGACAGCTCTCCCATTTTTGGCACAAGTCCCCAGATGTTCGTGAGGAGGACTTTGCCGGGTTGACTGGGCTGGGCGTGCTATTGCTGTGTCCGTAGCTGGTGCCTAGGTCAGTGCCGGATGGTCTGTCCAGTTTTATTCTTTTTAGTGGCGGTTTGTTGCAACTGGGTGGCCATTTCAGAGGCCAGTTAAGAATCACATTGCTGTGGGTCTGGAGTCACACATATAGACCAGACCAGGTAAGGACTGCAGATTTGCTTTCCTAAGCGACATTGATGAACCAGATTGGTTTTATGACAATCCGCTAGTTTCACCGTTACTGATAATAGCTTTTTATTCAAGATTTTTATTTAATTAACTGAATTTAAATTCCCCAGCTGCCGTGATGGGATTTGAACTCTCGTCTCTGGATCATTAGTCTAGGCATCAGGATTACTAGTTCAGTAACATAACCACTCTGGTACTGTTCCCTGGTGCAATGAATTACTGGAAATGTTGGCTGTTCTTCTCATGGGCTAGTTATTCAATGAGCCCTAACTGTCCAGCTATGAGCACCCTACCAGTCAGCAAGAAGTGTACCAATAGGGTGTGCTGGTAAGCTGTGCAGTTTTAGTAGGTTAAGTTCTGGTGAGCCAGGATTTCCTACAATTGAAAAGCAATTAGAAACATAAAAAAATAGGTGCAGAAGCAGGCCATTCTGCCCTTCGAACCTGCACCGCCATTCAATATGATCATGGCTGATCATGTAACTTCAGTACCCCACTCCCTCCTTCTCTCCATACCCCCTGATCCCCTTAGCCGTATGGGCCACATCTAACTCCCTCTTGAATATATCCAACAAACTGGACTCAACAACTTTCTGTGGTAGAGAATTCCAGAGGTTCACCACTCTCTGGGTGAAAAGGTTTCTCCTCATCTCGGTCCTATATGGCTTATCCCAATCCTTAGACTGTGACCCCTGATTTTGGACTTCCTCAACATCGGGAACATTCTTCCTGCATCCAACCTGTCCAGTCCCGTCATAATTTTATATGTTTCGATAAGATCTTCTCTCATTCTTCTAAATTCCAGTGAGTATAAGCCTAGCCGATCCAATCTTTCTTCATATGTCAGTCCTGCCATCCCGGGAACTAGTCTGGTGAACCTTCGCTGCACTCCCTCAATAGCAAGAATGTTCTTCCTCAGATTAGGAGACAAAAACTGCACACAATACTCAAGATGTGGCCTCGCCAAGGCCCTGTACAACTGCAGTAAGACCTCCCTGCTCCTATACTTTCATCCCCTCGTTATGAAGGCCAGCATGCCATTTGCTTTCTTTACTGCCTGTTGTACCTGCATGCCTACCTTCAGTGACTGATGTACCATAACACCCAGGTCTCGTTGCACCTCCCCTTTTACTAATCTGTTACCATTCAGATAACTGCCTTCCTGTTTTTTGCTACCAAAGTGGATAACCTCACATTTATCCACATTATACTGCATCTGCCATGCATTTGCCCATTCACCTAACCTGTCCAAGTCACCCTGCAGCCTCTTAGCATCCTCCTCACAGCTCACACTGCCACCCAGCTTAGTGTCATCTGCAAACTGGGAGATATTACATTCAATTCCTTTGTCTAAATCATTAATGTATATTGTAAATAGCTGGGGTCCCAGGACTGAACCTTGTGGCACCCCACTAGTCACTGCCTGCCATTCTGAAAAGGACCCTTTTATTCCTGCTCTGCTTCCTGTCTGCCAGTTCTCTATCCACATCAATACATTACCTCCAATACCATGTGCCTTAATTTTGCACACTAAACTCTTGTGTGGGACCTTGTCAGAAGCCTTTTGAAAGTCCAAATACATCACATCCACTGGTTTTCCCTTATCCACTCTACTCGTTACATCCTCACAAAACTCTAGAAGATTTGTCAAGCATGATTTCCCTTTCATAAATCCATGCTGACTTGGATCGATCCTGTCACTGCTTTCCAAATGCGCTGCGATTACATCTTTAATAATTGATTCCAGCATTTTCCCCACCACTGTTGTCAGGCTAACTGGTCAATAATTCCCTGTTTTTTCTCTCCCTCCTTTTTTTAAAAAGTGGGATTACATTAGCTACCCTCCAATCCATAGGTACTGATCCAGAGTCTATGGAATTTTGGAAAATGATCACCAGTGCATCTACTATTTCTAGGGCCACTTCCAATTCAAATTGAATTAAGCAATTGACTCCATCGCCTTCCCTGGCTCGTTGCTCAAGCTGAACTAGACTGCTCACATCCTTGGTGTCCAGTTAAACCCACAGCTGCTTCAAACCTCATATCCACTACCAAGACTGTTTGCTGACACCTATGCCCCTGTCCTACCATCTCTGTTCTTGTCTTGCCCTCACTGTTGCCAACATCCTTATGCACACCTTTATCATCTCTAGACCCGACTTCTCTGACTTCCTCCTTGTTGATATCCCGATCTCCACCCTCCATAAAAGCCTACTAAAAACACATTTCTTTGACCAAATTTTCAGCCAGCCCTCCTAACCCTTTCATAAAGGCTTACACCTGCTCATTGAAACATCAATGGGTATTTTTCTGTGGATGTTATTTTTGTGTTCTGCTTTTGTTTTGTGTGTCTGTGCTATTTGGCCTTTGTTACAAATAAAATAAAGTTTCTGCCCTTTATTTTCCCAGTGAAATGTTTTGAATTCAGTTTTCTATGGATTTATGTGCAGGTCTGTTATCTCGAAAAAAATTTAAATATTTGTCTATTTCAGATCATTGATGAGGAAACTTATTTTTGTTTTTCAGGAATTTGCAGGCTGCCATTGGTGCTTATTACGACTTTGAGAGCCCAAATATAAATGCACCATCTATGTCATTTGTAGAAGACGTTACAATAGGAGAGGGGGAGTCTGTTCCACCTGACACTCAGTTCACCAAAACATGGAGGATACAGAACACAGGTAATTATCTGCCTAGACTACAAGATTTTGAAAGGTTGAGCATTGCTGTAAAACCAGCAAACACGCAAGCTTGTTGATACTTACCAGATAGAACCAAGGACAAATGGAAGGACATCCAACTAGGCCATCGCATTTCATTAAGTTATTGCATGCATGTCTTGTGTTGTGATGTTGATCACTAAGGCTTTTTTCTTTTGGGGAAGAGGGGAAGAAACTACAGACAAGACTCCAGGATTCGATAAATGCGAACTTACATTTACATTAAGAAAACTTCTGCAAATCTCTTGGGAATCCACAGATCAAGGATACTGTGTGACTTGAGCTAGTGAAGGTAATCTGTTGCAACACCATCTAAAGAAACAATAAATAATATATTTATTTTAAAATTCCTATTAGAAGAAGCATATCATCCGACTTGCTGTGAGCAATGCCTTGGGAGATTTGCTTACTATAAAACTGGTAAACATTCCAACATATTGTACATAGACTTTCCGATTGTAGCTACAGCATTTGTCAGAAATGAATACAGCAGCACTTGCGGTCAGCTGTGCATTTTTTTTTTCCCCTTACCATTTTTTTTCATTTGTTTTAAGATCACTGATGCAACATTCCCTTGGTAAAAGACCTGTTGTCAAAGCCTGTATGACTTTCTTTGTCACTCTTCACTAAGTGACCGTGTGAGAGTGGGGTGAAATGGGATAGGATTAACTTGTGCCAGATGTTCATTACTTATTAATGAGAGCTCGGGCCATCACTCTGTCCCACCTTTTCCCAAAGTCACTTAATTGAGATTGTGATTCACTGAATATTAGAGATCTGAAATGGTGTTTTGCTTGGACAGTTTGTTTGTTCAGAAATTAGCTACATCACTAGCCTATGTTGTCCTGGAATATTTTAAAAGGAGCAAAATCAGTGAGATGTGAAGTGGGTTTATGGTATTTTTCTAATACATGTTAGTTTTAGAATATGAGGTGTTAACATTTAGCAGATGCTTCGGACTGTGGATAAGGCTGGTTGCATGTTAGCAATTGATCACAGACCTTTATTTAAAGCCTAAGTATTAACCTGATACTTCAAATTATTTTTATTTGTGGAGGCACAATTCTAAGGAGATTGGTTTGAGTTGAATTTTGTGTGGCACAGCTGGTCATAAAAGCCCAGTTTGAAAGTAGTGAGAAAGGTTTGACTATGCAAGATGGAATTAATTGATTAATTGTCACAGGAAATCATTTGGTGGTCTTTGATGATGATGATGATGATGCCTATATTGATCCTATTTTTGTGCCTGGAATCGGAATTTATTCTGTTGGATGTATTGTGCACAAATGGGCACACTGTTTTGCATAGTTTGGTGATACCACGAGTTCGACCCTCTGGACATCAGCTAAAAGGCCACAAACTCCATGCCGCCTTATATTTCCACTCTTTTCCAACATTCTTTTGGACAAGGGGCTTATCCCAAGGAGGGTGATAAAGGTTTGGTAGTTGACAAAGCAATCCATGCTCATAGAACAACAACTTGTATTTATATAGTGCCTTTAATGTAGTATGTTCCAAGGCACTTCACAGGAGTGTTAATGGACAAAAGATTTGACACCGAGCCGCAAAAGTAGAAATTAGTGCAGGTGACCAAAAGCTTGGTCAAAGAGGTAGAATCATAGAATGGTTACAGCACGGAAGGAGGACATTTGGCCCATCGAGCCTATGCAAACTCTCAGCTAGTCCCACTTACCTGCCCTTTCCCCGTAGCCCTGCAAAAACATTTTCTTCAGATACTTACCCAACTCCCTTTTTAAAAGTTAAGATTGAGTCTGCCTTCCCCACCCTTTCAGGCAGTGCATTCCAGAACCCAACCACTCGCTGCATAAGAGAAGTTTTTTCTTGCATCGCCTCTGGTTCTTTTGCCTTAAATCTGTGTCCTCTGGTTCTCGACCCTTCTGTGAATGGGAACCGTTTCTATCTACTTTGTCTATACCCCTCATGATTTTGAATACCTCTATCAAATCTCCTCTCTCTTCTCTGCTCCAAGGAGAAAAACCCCAGCTTCTCCAGTCTATCAACGTAACTGAAGTTCCTCATTCTTGGAATAATTCTCATAAATCTTTTCTGCACCTTCTATAACGCCTTCACATCCTTTCAAAAGTGTTGTGCCCTGAATTGGACACATTTGGGGCCGATCCAATGTTTTATACATGTTCATCATAATTTCTACACTTTTGTACTCTCTACCTCGATTTATGAAGCCCAGGACCCTGTTAGCCTTTTTAACCGCTTTCTCAACTTGCCCTGCCACCTTCAACAATTTGTGCACACATACCCCAGGTCTATCTCTGTGCGCCTCTTTTAGCATTGTACCATTTAGCTATATGTCCTCTTCTCATTGTTTCTACCAAAATGTATCACTTCAACTTTTCTGCATTAAATTTCATCTGCCACATATGCACCCATTTCACCAGCCTGTCCATGTCTTCCTGAAGTCTATTACTCTCCTCTTCACTGTTTACTATACAGGTAGAACCTCCCGAAACTGGAATCCTCGGGACTGAGGCCATTCCAGTTTTTGGGTTTTTCCGGATTTCAGAGAAGAAATCGGACGTCCCGAATCCGGAAACCCCTGGGCCTAGTGTCGGGTATTTCTGGATTTCGGAGAGGAAATCCGATGTCCCGAATCCGGAAACCCTTGTGCCGAGTTTCAGCCATTTCCGGATTTCGGAGCCGAAAATCCGACGGCCTGAATCCGGAAACCTTGTGGACGATGTTCAGGTATTTCTGGATTTCGGAGCTGAAAATCCGACGGCACGAACCTCGAAGCTGGACCGTGTATTTTTCTGGATTTATCTTTGAAAAGGTATGTACAGCTTAAAATGTACTTAAAATATGAAAATAAATGTACTTGAAGCATGAAATATAATAAAGGTTTTTATTAATCAGTATAGGTATGAAAATATAATAAATAAAGGTTTTTATTAAATAGAGTACAGGTATGACACAGAATACTGTTACTGTACCCTGTAATGTATAAAGAATAATTTTCCTTCCTGTGATCCACTTCGTAAGTGAGCTGCACAGAAATAGGTACAGGGTACAGGTTACAATTGACTGGAGATGGTGCTTGAGGTAGAGGGCTCAGCTATGATGTCTGGGGCTGAAGATGGGCCAGCAATAGGATTTTCAAATGTGGAAATTGCTGCTGTATTTACAGGTTCTAGGTCTTGGGCAGTCTGCTGCGATACCCTTCAAAACATACTGATTAATTTTAATTGTTTAAGTAATTTGGGCTTTTGTTTGATTTCATTTTTACTGAATTTTATACACCTGCATTATTTCCTCTTCACTTATGCAGTTTCGTTGCTTTAGGGTAGTAATTAATTAGAAGCTCAGGTTGGGGTTGAATTGGAATCTGAGGTTAGGAACAGTCTGGTTCAACTGGAGACAGTGGCTGGGGAGGAGGATGGAATTGAAGAGAATGGAGGTTTGTGGTGGGGCCCGAAAACAATGGCTTCAGTTTTCCTAAAGTTCACCTGGATGAAATTATGGCTCATCCAACACTGAATGTGGGACAAGCACTCTGATAACACCTGAGGCAGTGGACGGTTGAGACAGGTGGTGAAAAGGTAGAGCTGGGTGTTGTCAGCATACATGCAGTTTGTTCCAATGTCTGTTGTCACAAATGGATAGCATGTAAATGAGGAAGTATGTTTCTTGTTGCACAAAGAAAGAAAGATTTTTCGATTTAGTTCTGGAAATGAATTGGGGCAAATAACTGATGCAAGTCGGGAAATGGTGACCATAATATAATTAGGTTCAATGTAAAAATAGAAAAAGATAATAGTCAAAAATAAGGTTGCTGGATTGTAATAGGGTAAAGTTCAGTGAAATTAAATCTGTCCGCAATTAATTGGGCCGAAAAGTTTAACCGCTTAGTGAATCAGAAGTGGAGAATCTTCAAATATGAAATGGAGGGAATATAAAATAAATAAATTCCTACTAGTTGATTTCTCGTTCCTAGAATTCCTCCTAGCTGTTACACTGGGAGGAATTCTGGCAAAGTAGAGTTAGAGGTGGAGGATAATTGGAACGTGGCCGGCAAATGATATACGCTCCCTTATTTTAAACCATGAACTCTGTCCTTTACATACCTGTTGCCAGTACTGGATGAGCAGAAATTTTCTCCAATTAAATATTGGGACGACCGAAGCCATTGTCTTTGGTCCCAACCACAAACTGCGTTCCCTAGCCATCGACTCCATCCCTCTCCCTAGCATCTGTCTGAGACTGAACCAGAATGTTCACAACCTAGGTGTCACATTTGACCCTGAAATGAGCTTCCAGCCACATCGCCGCGGCATAACTAAAACCGCCTATTTCCACCTCTAACATTGCCCATCTCTGCCCCTGGCTCAGCTCATCGGCTGATGAAACCCTCATCCATGCCTTTGTTACCTCTAGACTTGCCTACTCCAACACACTCCTAGCTGGCGATCCATATTCTACCCTACGTAAACTTGAGGTCATCCAAAACTTGGTAGCCCGTGTCCTAACTTGTACTAAGTCCCGCTCACTTGGACTTGGTACAAGTTAGGACACGGGCTTGTGTCCATCACCCCTGTGCTCGCTGATCTACATTGGCTTCCGGTTGAGCAATGCTTCGATTTCAAAATTCTCATCCTTGTTTACAAATCCCTCCATGGCCTTGCCCCTCCCTATCTCTGTAATCTCCTTCAGCCTCACAAATGCCCCCGAGATGTCTGTACTCAAATTTTGCCCTCTTGAGCATCCCTGATTATAATTGCTCAACCATCGGTTGCCGTGCCTTCACCTGCCTGGGCCTTGAGCTCTGGAACTCCTTCCCTAAACCTCTCCACCTCTCTACCTCTCTTTCCTCCTTTAAGACGCTCCTTAAAACCTATCTCTTTTACCAAGCTTTTGGTCATCTGCTGTAATTTCTTCTTGTGTGGCTTGGTATCAAATTTATTTGTTTTTGTCTTATAACACTGCTGTGAAGTGCCTTGGAACGTTTTACTGCGTTGAAGGTGCTATATAAATACAAGTTGTTGTTATAAATTGAAAAGTGCGCTTGTAAACTTGTCACGCTGTAATTAGACCCTCCCACCAGCAGTGCACTGCTGCGTCTCTAGTAGCAGCCGTTAGAATGTAAACCCACTGCACTATAATTGCTAAGTGTGGACAGAGGAATTTATAATGGAAAAATATGGGCAGGATGTTGCTATTTAGATAATATAGCTAGGGCAAAAAGCGATTTAAAACAAAACTCTAATTTAAAGAGAGACATGTATTAAGACTAATAAAGAAAATTATGATTATACCAAGTTTATCGGAAAGGTGAATCGGGCTAAAAAGGAATATGAAAAAAGGCTAACAAATAATATAAAAGAAAATACTAAATGCTTTTGTAAGTGAATGTTTAAAAATGCATGAGTTAATCAAGGACAGCCAGCACAGATTTGTTAAAGACAAGCCATGTGACAAATTAATAGTTTTTTTATATAAGAGACTGGTTTAGTAAAGGAGATGCAGTAGACTCTCATGTCTTAAACGCCAACACGCAGTTAAACACCAAGAGGATACGACACCAAGTTCCCAAGAATGCCAAATCATTCACTCTATTTCACAAAAGCTTTTAAATGCATGAACAATATTTAAAAAAAATAGTCTTCCAGAGCATACATTAAAACAAAACTTCATACAGGGTGGTCACCAATATAATCTTTCTCCTCGATGCCAGGATTATCGGCTGCCTCCTCCTCGTCGCCCTGCTGGAACTCCTGCAGCCACAGTCCTCTGGCTGGCCGCTCCTCTGCTCAGCGCTCCCTCCGTGGGGGGTCGGGCCGGCGGTCCGCATCTTCGGGCCACGCCATCCTCCTGTTGGTGCCACCGACACTTTGGGGCCCGCTTGGGCCGCCGACCTCTCCTCATCTGGCAAAATCCCTTATTCGGCACAGGCCAGGTCCTGAGGGTGCCGGATAAGGGAGGTTCAACCTTTAGCAGCATGTGTAGAAAGTTGTTTCACAGGGAATAGGTAGGATAAATGGGTGTTGCTCTGATCGGAGAATGGTTAGAAGTGGTGTACCCCGGGCTTTTGCTGGTCCTTTCTGTTCTCTGTATACATATATATGATGTAGTCTTGGGCATGTGGATCACAATCTCAAAATTTGATGATGACACATTTTATATGGGTCAAACAGTGAGGTGGACTGTAGAAGACTTTTAAGAAGATAGGTCATTTGCAATGGACAGGCTAGATCAGATGCAATTTAGCGTGGATAAGTGTGTGGTGATGTATACAATCAATGGAAAAGTCCTGAAGGATGTGGACGAGTGAAGACCTGAGGATTCAATCATTAATTCCTTGAAAGTGCGAATGCAGGTGGATAAAGCCATTTTTTTAAAAAAAAAGCCAAAAGAATTTTGAGTTTTCTAAACTGGGGCATAGAGTACCAGAGTAAAGAAATAAAAATAAATGTCATAGAACCATACAGCACAGAAAGAGGTCATTCACCCCTTTATGCCTGTGCTGATGGTTTTCTGAAAGAGTATCAATTCGTCCCACTCTCTTTTCCCCATAGCCCTGCATATTTTTCAATTCCCTATTGAATCTGCTTCCACTATCCTTTCAGGCAATGCATTCCAGATTATAAACCCCCTCCCCCCCCCCCCCCCCCCGGCTTTTTTGCCAATTATTTTAAATCTGTGCCCTCTGGTTACCAACCCTTCTGCCAGTGGAAACAGTTTCTCCCTATCTACTCTATCAAAGCCCCATATAATTTTGAACACCTTTATTAAATGTCCCTTTAACCTTCTCTCCTCGAAGAACAGTCCCAGCTTCTCTAGTCTCTCCAGATAACTGAAACCCCTCATCCCTGGGTACCATTCTAGTAAATGCCCTCTGCATCCTTTCCAAGGCCTTGATGTCCTTTCTAAAGTGTGGTGCCCAGATTGGACTCCATATACTAACTGAGGTATAACCAATGATTTATAAAGGTTCAGCATAACATCCTTGCCTTTGTACTCTGTCTCTATTTATAAAGCCAAGGATCCCGTATGCCTTCAAAGATTTGGATATGTGAACTCTGTGTTGTTGCACCCCTTTAACATTGTACCATTTACTTTATATTGCATCTTGTCATTTTTCCTTTCACAATGCATCACTTTACTCTCCTCTCTCTCTCAAATTTCATGTCACGTGTCTGCCCATTTCACCAGTTTATCTATATCCTTCTGAAGTCTGGTACTATCCTTCTCACTGTTTACTACATTTCCAAGCTTTGTGTCAACTGCAAACCTTGAAATTGTATACCCACATCCAAGTCATATAATATATATCAAAAAGAGCAGTGGGCTTAATACTGACCCCTGGAGAATACTACAGATAACTTCCCTCCAGTCCAAAAACCAACCGTTCATTACTACTCTCTGCTTTTTCTGTCTTGCAGCCAATTTCGTATCCACACAGCCACTATCCCCATGGGCTTCAATTTTGCTAACAAGTCTATTATGTGACACTTTATCAAACGGCTTTTGAAAGTCCATTCACACAACATCACTACACTACCTTCATCAACCATCTTCGTTATTTCATACAATAACTCAAATCCATGTTGGCTGTCATTTATTAACCCATGTTCTTCCAAGTGACAATTTTGTCCAGGATTATGGTCTCAAAGTTTATCCACCACCGATATTAAGCTGACTGGCCTGCAATTACCTGGTTTATCTCTCCTCCACCCCCCCCGCCCCATTCCAAAAAGGGAGAAACATTTGCAATCCTCTGGCACCACTCCCATATTCCAAGGAAGGATATGAAACTTTAGTCTGGTCTCAGTTGAAGTACTGTTAACAGTTTTGAGTATTAATTTATGGGAAGGACATTAAAGCTGTAGTGATTGTCTTGTGTAGATTCAGCAGGGTGGTGAAGAGCGTGGGACAGTGGGATTTGTTTCAGGGTGCTGTAACAAAAAGGCAGCACTTACATGACCGGCCAAATGGCCTCCTTTTATGATATAAACTTTTATGGTTGAGTCCAGACAAGGTTGGCTGCAATAAACTTCACTAGGTGCAAATTGTTCCGAAAAGCACAATGGAATGGCTGAGATGTTACTTTTTTTTTAAAAGGCCAAAGCAGTCACTTTTAATCACACATGTTCTTGCTGTTGTCAAATTCTATCCAGTCAGTATTGATGAGTGAAATGCAATCTTTTATGGTTGGCTAGCAATATGATTGATAGCTACAATGATCTATTGCTTTTTGTATCGACATTAACTTCAAAAGGTGTTGAAATATTCCCTTGGTGAGACCTTGTTTCACTGAGTAGAGTCCATTTCAGCATTGCGGCTAGCAGCAGCATAGCTCTGTTTTTAAGCTGGGCCAGATTCAAGTAAACTTGCATCTTAAAATAAATAGCATCTGTATTATTTCATGTATCCAGGAGAATAACAAAGTATGATTCAGTTTTACATTGCATACTTGTTTACTTACCAAAATAAAACCAGCTGCTGGTTTTGAACCAGAGTCTCGGTCTGGTTTCTGAAGAGATGAGAATTGTGTGGCAGAATATGATAAATTCCAATAATCAGTACACAGAGTAAGGGATCTCTGTGATGATCTCCACGCCTTGCGATCGTTCACATAGGTATTGGGTAGGCTAAAGCAGGCTCTGGATCATGTGGATGTGAGAGCCATTAACTGGAGTGGTCAGTGACACGGAATGCTAGAAATTAGCATTAAAAACCCAAAGACTTGACTCCCTATCTGGGCCCGAAGAGAACTTGTAACATCAAATCATCGGTACCCAAGTTTTGTACATCAATGATCTTGTCCTAAGATTTGTGGAGGAAAGTGATAAAAAATACACTGGCCCTGAAATTTGGGTCGTAGGCTTCCTTCAGACAAACGCCTCGACCCGAGAATGTTTTCCGAATGTACCTGGTGGTCCCGGAGACGCCTGCGATTGCGGTGAGAGGCCTTCTCTTCCTGCGCTTCGGAGTGTGCCCCCGTACTCGAGGTTCGCATGAAGAAGGTAGAGTCACACGTGACTGGACAACCAATCGGATACAGTACTCTCATTGATAGCCATGATAATTCCGTATCTGAGTTCTTATTGCTATCAATGAGAAAAAAAAAAACACGTTAAAACAACATAAACAAAAAAAAACCTCTCATAATTAAAATTAATTGAAATGAAAGTTAATGTGTTAGAAAAAATATATATATTTTGATTTTTTTTTTAAAGTAGGTTTAAAATAAATTTACCTTAGTGGTCAGGGTTTTTATCTGTTTTAAAGCTCATACACTGGTAAAAGGAGGCTTTGCACCTGAACTTGACAGATCGGAAAAGCCGTTTTTTGCGGGGCCTCACTGGATCTGTATGGTTTTCTGTACGGACCCGGCTTGGCTGGAATTTTGGCCCCGATAACTATAATTTCAGTGTGGTTTTTACTCCTATGGACTTTTGTCATACTTCCTTTCCTCACTCTGTCGAACTCTGACATAAGAATATAAGAATTCGGAGCAGGAGTAGGCCATTCGGTCCGTCGAGCCTACTCTGCCAGTCAATAAGATCACGGCTAATCTTCTACCTCAACTCCACTTTCCTGCACGATCCCCATATCCCTTGATTTCCTTAATATTCAAATATCGATCTCTGTCTTGAATATACTCAACAACTGCGCATTCACAGCCCTCCGGGGTAGAGAATTCCAAAGATCCACCACCCTCTGAATGAAGAATTTATTCTCATCTCAGTCCTAAATGGCTGACCCCTTATTCTGAGACTCTGATCCCTGGTTCTAGACTCCCTAGCCAGGAGAAACATCCTCCCTGCATCTACTATAAGGACATAAGAAATAGGAGCAGGAGTAGGCCACCTGGCCCCTTGAGCCTGCTCCGCCAAAATAAGATCATGGCTTATCTGATCATGGATTCAGCTCTACTTCCCTGTCCGCACCCCATAACCCTTTATTCACTTATTGCTCAAAAATCTGTCTCTCTCCGCCTTAAATATATTCAATGACCCAGCCTCCACAGCTCTCTGGGGCAGAGAATTCTATAGATTTACAACCCTTTGAGAGAAGAAATTCCTCCTCATCTCCGTTTTAAATGAGTGGCCACTTATTCTGAGATTATGTCCCCTAGTTTTAGTTTCCCCTATGAGTAGAAATATTCCCTCTGCACCCACCTTGTCTAGCCTCCTCATTATCTTATATGTTTCGATAAGATCACCTCTCATTCTTAATTCCAATGTGTATAGGCCCAATCTACATAGCCTATCTTCATAAATCAACCCCCTCATCTCAAGAATCAATCTAGTGAACCTTCTCTGAACAGCTTCCTTCCTTAAATACGGAGACCAAAACTGTACACAGTACTCTAGGTATGGCATCACCAAAACCCTGTACAGTTGTAGCAGGACTTCTCTGCTTTTATACTCTATCCCGCTTGCAATAAAGACCAACATTCCATTTGCCTTCCTGATTACTTGCTATACCTGCATGCTAACTTTTTGTGTTTCATGCACAAGGACCCCCAGGTCCCTCTGTACTGCAGCACTTTGCAATTTTTCTCCATTTAAATTATAATTTGCTTTTCTTATTTTATTCTGCCCAAGTGGATAACCTCACATTTTCCCACATTATACTCCATCTGCCACATTTTTGCCCACTCACTTAGCCTATCTATATCTCTTTGCAGATTTTTTGTGTCTTCCTCACAATTTGCTTTCCCACCCATCTTTGTATCAGTAAACCCATCTTTGTATCAGTAAACCCATCTTTCCCAACCATCTTTGTATCATTACACTCGGTCCCTTCATCCAAGTCATTAACATAGATTGTAAATAGTTGAGGACCCAGCACTGATCCCTGTGGTACCCCACTAGTTACTGTTTGCCAACTGGAAAATTACCTATTTATCCTGACTCTCTGGTTTCTGTTAGTTAGCCAATCCTCTATCCATGCTAATATATTACCCCCAACCCCGTGAACTTTTATCTTATGCAGTCACTTTTTATGTGGCACCTTATCGAATGCCTTCTGGAAATCCAAATACACCACATCCGCTGGTTCCCCTTTAGCCACTCTGCTTGTTACATCCTCACAGAACTCCAGCAAATTTGTCAAACGTGATTTCCCTTTCATAAAACCATGTTGAATCTGCTTGATTGAATTATGCTTATGCTCATGCCTGTCAAGCCCTGTAAGAATTTTATATGTTTCAATGAGATCACTTCTCATTCTTCTAAACTCTAGAGAAAGTAGGCCGAGTTTACTCAATCTCCCCCCGTAAGACAATTCCCCCCCACCCCACCATCCCAGGAATCAATTTAGTGAACGTTCGTTGCACTCCCTCAATGGCAAGTATATCCTTCCTTGGGTAAGGAGACCAAAACTGCACACAATACTCCAGGTGCAGTCTCACCAGGTCCCTATGTAATTGCAGTAAGGCATCTCTATTTTATGCTCAAATCCTCGTGTGATAAAGGCCAAAATACCATTTAATTTCTTAATTGTTTGCTGTACTTGCATGTTAACTTTCAGTGATGCGTGTACAAGGATGCCCAGGTTCGTCTGAACACTAACATTTCCCAATCTCTCTCCATTTAAAAAAAATATTCTACGTTTCTATTTTTCCTACCAAAGTGGATAACTTCACATTTCTCCACATTATATTCCATTTGCCATGTTCTTGCCCACTCACTTAGCTTGTCTATATCCCCTTGAAGTCTCTGCATTCTCCTCACAATTTACATTCCCACCTAGCTTTGTATCATCAGCAAACTTGGATATATTACATTTGGTTCCCTTATCCAAATCATTGATATAAATTGTGAATAGCTGAGGTCCAAGCACTGATCCTTGCGGTACCCCACTTGTTACAGTCTGCCAACCTGAAAATAACCCGTTTATTCCTACTCTCGGTTTTCTGTCCATTAACCAATCCTCAATCCAAGTTAGTATATTGCCCCCGATCCCATGAGCCCTAATTTTGTTTAATAACTTGTGTGGCACCTTATCAAATGCCTTCTGAAAATCCAAATACACCACATCCACTGGTTCCCCCTTCTCTATTCTGCTAGTTACAACCTTAAAAAAACTCTTAACAGATTTGTCAAACATGATTTCCCTTTCATAAATCCGTGTTGACTCTGCCTAATCCTATTATTATTTTCTAAGTGGCCCGTTACCATGTCCTTAATAATAGATTTTAGCATTTCCCTACTACTGATGTCAGGCTAACTGGTCTGTAGTTCTCCGTTTTCTCTCTCCCTCTTTTCTTACATAGCGCGATTACATTTGCTACCTTCCAATCCGCGGGAACCATTCTGGAATCTGTGGAATTTTGGAAGATGACAACCAATGTATCCACTATCTCTATAGCCACCTCTTTCAAAACCCTAGGATGTAGGCCATCAGGCCCGGGGGATTTATCGGGATTTATCAGCCTTCAGTCCTATTCAGTACATTTTTTTTTAACTAATACTAATTTCTTTCAGTTCCTCATTCTTGCTAGACTCTTGGTTCTCCACTATTTCCGGGAGGTTTTTTTGCATCTTTTTCGGTGAAGACAGACACAAAGTATTTGTTTAAGTTCACTGCCATTTCCTTATTCCCCATTATAATTTCTCCTGTCTCAGCCTGTAAGGGACCCATATTTACTTGTGCTAATCTTTTTCTTTTTACATACCTATAGAAGCTGTTACAGTCTTGTTTTTATGTCTCTCGCTAGTTTACTCTCACTCTATTTTCCCTTTCTTGACCAATTTCTTGGTCCTCCTTTGCTGAATTCTAAAATTCTCCCAATTCTCAGGCTTACTGCTCTTTTTGGCAACATTATAAGCCTTTGATGTTATACTATCTTTAACTTCTCTTGTTAGCCATGGTTGGGCCACTTTTCCTGCGAAGTTTTTGTGTCTTGAAGGAATGTATATTTGATGTAAATTATGCATTAATTCTTTAAATACTAGCTCTTGCTCGTTTACCTTTATACCTTTTTAATGTAGTTTCCCAATCTACCTTAGCCAACTTGCCCCTCCTACCTATGTAATTTGCTTTGTTTAGATTTAAGACCCTAGTTTTGGATTTAACCAAATCACTTTCAAACTTAATATAAAATTCTATCATATCATGGTCACTCTTCCCTAAAGGCCTTTACTACAAGGTTATTAATTAATCCTTTCCCATTGCACAATACTAGATCTAAAATAGTCTGTTCCCTAGTTGGTTCTTCAACCTACTGATCTCGAAAACTATCTTGTATACATTCCATGAATTTGTCCTCCACATTATTAAAGCAAATTTGGTTTGCCCAATCTATATGTAGATTAAAGTCCTCCATGATTACCGTATTACCCTTGTTACATGTGCCTCTATTTTCCTGATTTATACTCTCCTCTACATTACAGCTATTGTTTTGAGGGCTTATAAACAGCTCCCACCAATGTTTTCTGCCCCTTGCTGTTTTTTAGCTCCACCCAAACTGTTTCTCCTTCTTGATTTTCGGAGCTAAAATTCTTTCTCTCTGCTGTCTTTATCCCATCCGTTCTTGCCCCTCCTCCCTTTCCAATTTGCCTGTCTCTTCTAAAAGTTAAGTATCCTGGAATATTTGGTTCCCAATCTTGGTTACTTTGCAACCTTGTCTCGGTAATGGCTATTAGATCAAACCTATTAATGTCTATGTGCGCTATTAATTCATCTATTTTGTTGCGAATGCTTCGCGCATTCAGATATAGTTCCTGCAGCCTTGACTTTTTTTCCTATTTTGCCCTGATGTCACCCTAGTCAGTAATGCCCTTTTACCTTTGTTGCTCTCTCTCTGTCCCTTCCTGGCCCACTGTTTATTTTCACCCCAAACTTTGCTTTACTCTAGAATCTTGACATTTCTCCTGCTGCTTTTAAATTTACTCTTTCCTGAATCCTCCCAGCTTCTCTCTTTCCTCCCCCCCCCCCCCTTTCATTAGTTTAAAGCCCTGTCTACTGCCCAAGTTAATCGATTCGCAGGAGAGAGAGTGGAGAGCACCAGTTCAAACTGTGACAGGACAGGAGAAGTGGAGAGCACCAGTTCCAACTGTTGCAGGAGAGACTATTCGAGGCTATTGACCTAGGATATTAGATGTTTAGTGTCAGACAAATTATTTTTCTGGTGATTTTAATCTACAGAGTAAGCTGCCCCCTTTTTGGGCCCAAGTTTCGGGCCGCGCCTAGAAAGGCACAGCCCCGACCTGGACGCCCGTTTTTCGCGCCACAAAGTGCGCCTAAAAAAACCTTCCAGATTCTCCGGCTCCCTGCTGGTCCTCTGCAGCCGGGCGCGGCGCAGCACGAGCTGTGGGGGGGGGGCGGAGCTAGGTCCTTGCGCTGAAAACAGTGCCGGGACCTCTGCACATGTGCGCTACAGTGGGCGCCATGTGCAGTAGCTCCAGGTGCCCAAAACTGTGTGGGAGGGGCCCGAAGCACGCAGTCCCTAGCCCTGGCCGAAAGGCCTCACTAGGGCTGCGTGCATAAGACTGCCTCCCACGCCCAGCTCCTGCTTCCTCCCGACCTGACTCGACTCTCGCTCCCCCCCGACCCCGACCCCACTCCCGCTCCCCGCCCCCGGACTGGACCCGACCCGCGCTTTCCCCCCACCCGACCTGACCTCCCTCATCTCTTTCCCCCCCCCCCCCCCCCCCCCCCCGACCCGAACTGACCTCCCTCCGCTCCCCCGACCCGCGCTCCCCCCGGACCCGACCCGACCCAACGCCACCTACCTGTAAATCTGGTGCTGGGGACGGGCCCTGCCCAAAGTCTTGGGCCTGGCTGGGCCCGGCATGTTCTGCCTCCCTCCCCCCTTCTTTCCCCTCCCCCCCCCCCCCCCCCCTTCCCCTTCTCCCCCCCCTTCCCCTCCTCCCCCTGCTGTTGGAGGGCTCCCGGTGCTGCAGTCGGTAAGTAGAAAATATTTTGTTTTATTGATTTAAAAAAAAATATTTCTTATTAATTTTTTTTGATTGATTTATTGGTTGATTTATTGATGTTTTTATAATTTATTATTGATGATGGCTCTTTATTTGTAAAACTGAAGTGTTTAATGTTTGTAAACTTCCCTTTAAACCCCCCCCCCCACCCATTCCCTACGCCTGATTTGTAACCTACGCTTGATTTTCTAAAGTGTAGACAAGGTTTTTTTCGAGCGTACAAAAATCTTTACTTACTCCATTCTAAGTTAGTTTGGAGTAAGTTTTCACTGCCGAAACTTTGAAAACAGGCGTAAGTGGCTGCACATGCCCCCTTTTGAAAAAAAAATTCTGTTCCAAAGTGAAACTGTTCTAACTGACTAGAACTGGAGCAAACTAAATGCCGAGAATTTGAATTTCTAAGATACTCCGTTCTACACCAGTTGCTCCAAAGAATCAGGAGCAACTGAGGCCGAAACTTGGGCCCATAGAACTGAAGGTTAGCCTATGGATGGTAATTTTGTGTAGCTTATGGGGGAGGGGGCAAGAGTTGATCAAGTGTCTCCCGAATATAAAACACCAAAAGAAGCAAGTCCTAATGATTGTCCTGGATGATGGGCTTGTTCCAATGTGTGCGGAGGATAGACTACATTTTTATTCATTCAGCTGCTACACAAATGAGCAATTGCAGTCATTTTACAGAAGACTAGTATGTGCCCCTTTTCAGAGTCCTTTGCAAATTTCATGCTTGGATAGTCAACCAAACTGAGGCAGGCTTTTAGCTTTTTGGCTGCAGGAGGCAGCCATCAGAAGCAAGGAACTCATGGGGAAAACTGGGAAATATTGGCCCAGAAATCCCTGTTTCTTCTTCCCGCAGGTGTTCGACTACCTTTTGGTCGAATGCCTGCCAGAGATTCCGGACTCGAGGCCTCCTGTTCTTGCGCAACGGAGCACGTTCACATTGGGACGTCCGCAGGAGTCACGTGGGCCTGGACATCCAATCACGGTAAAGTATTTTCTCATTCATTGTAATAGGAGTTTCCTAAGTCGGAAACTCCTATTACTATGAATGAGAAACACCCTCAAACACCCAAATACTACATAAAACATTAAAAAAACACCTCATATAAATACACTATAGAAATTAAAGTTGATAGAAATGTTTTTTAAAGAAAACTGTTGACCTGGAATATTAGATATTTAGTGTCAGACACAGAAAAAACATTTGCCGATTTAAAAAAAAAAAGTTTTAATTATGGTTTAAAATAAAATTCTTGAGTGGGCAGGGTTTTAACAATGTTTTTTAAAATTTTATTTTAATCATGTTTTTAATATGTTTTTAAACTCTTAGCCTACTTTTACAGGCGCTATGTGCCTGCTTTTATCAGGTGCAAGAGTTTTGAGGACATTTGCTGGGCAAGATATGTGTAAATCCTGCAATCTTGCCCTTGCAAATGTCCTCGCTCCCAATATGTGGGAGATCTGTCAAGCCAGAAACTTGACAGATCGGAAAAGTGGGTTTTCAGCGCATGCACATTGCGCGCCGAAAACCGTCTTTTCCGATGCCTTCCCGGGTCCGTAGAAACTCCGTACGGACCCGGGGAGGTCGGGATTTCTGTGCCATTACACTAAACAAAATTTGGTAAACTGGAAATTCAACAGTAAAATAGTAGCATATGAATGAGGCTAAGTATAAAAGGAACACACTTGTGGAAAAAGACAAACATTATGAAGAAGATAATGGAAGGTTGATAATTGTGTTATGTGTACCAGAAATATCTTGGTTCTAGAATACCATTATGAAACTTAAAAGCTTTGTTCTTCGAATTTTCTGAAATCATCTCAACTCTTCTACTGATTTATTTATCGGACCTCCCAGTGTTCATATTATAGACAGGACATTTGAGCTTGTAGTGGTGAGATAGCTCCATCGTGTAACAGCAACCAAGCCAAAGACTCGGGAGGCCTTCATTTCACATGATGTATCTGTAACTGGGAGAGCAATAGTAGATTATTGGCCAGTCTGGATTTAGAAATAAGTGGAGTCAATTGAAGTCAGTAATTTTAAAATGTTCGAACACTTCAAAGAAACTACTGCCACACTGTGGTGTGAAATTTCCAGCAGCATCAGCAATATGGGGTTTTCACTTGTGCAGTACCAATTAAAGGCATACTGTGGGACTATTGTATAGAGTTTCACTTGTGTAGCTGTTCCTGCTTACATCATCTTGTTTTAACTAGTTTTTGTTTTTTTTTGGTAGGAGAAATAAGAAAATATGTCCATTAAAACAAAAGTGGCTTCAGTTGGAGTAACTTGCTAGTTTTTACTTGGCTATTAGAATACTTAATTTTTACCCATAAGTGAGCTTGTCTCCCGAGATCCTGCACCTATAATTTTTCAGAAATTTGCTTGTGCAAAGTTGTATGACTTGTCGAGTTAACATCAATCTCCCTCTGCAGTTATCTGTATACTGAATTAAATGTAGTCTCATATTGCGCTGTTACACTCACTTTGGAAATGGTGGAATTTACATTCAACTAGACTACAGAAATTTATCAATTTATTTATAAATTGAAAATGGAGAAATCAAACACACTGTCTGCCCAATACAAGAGAGTACAAATGTAAGTAGACGTCTTTATTGGGTTAATTACAGTCTTTGTGTATAAGCAGCAAGCTGCTGAATTATTTCCAGTGTCGCATTCTAGTTGTCAAACTAAGTGCTTGATAATTCACTGCTCAATTTGTGATCGAGAACATTGCAAGTTCACAACCAGATCTTGGGACTTTTATTTTCTGTGTCTTGTTTTTAAGCACTTGATACATTTGAAGTCAGGCAACTGGATAAAACAAGTAGATTAAAATTCATAATATAAAAACTTCAATTCAAATATGTTGTTTTGGTGCTTCACAAGATTCACATTCACATAGCACTACATCATATTTCTATTTATATAGTTAATTCAGTCACTGTTTCTACTGATAGATTCATAGGATACAATCATTCTTGGTGTGGAGATACAAGTGCCCTTAATATTTCACTCAATAAAGTATTGAAATGAAGCACTACTGATCAAAAAAAAACCCTTTTTGTTTCTTTAATTAGAAGGCAAATTAAGCCATTTAAAATTTGCAACAGACATCAGATTTTTAAGTTCTGTTTTCTATTACATTTTTTGAAGTTTTTTTTGAGAGGGATTGCTAGGCACTAAATTGCTCAAGGGGCTCATAATATGAAAAGTGTAAATGATGTTGGAGCAGTGCATAAGTATTATCTAACCCTTGAGATTAGATTTTATGGGGCCGAAATTGATCACAGGCAAGTTCCGCCCATTTACCATTGAAAAGACCGTTAAGATCCTGACAATACTTTGTGTGGAACTTTGGTCAAAAAATACGAAAAAAAATGCCTGGCGGGAGAAATAGGTGTGGCTTCTCGGCGGTCCTGGTCAACTTAAGTCCGAGGCTAGAGTCGGCCTAGGGAGGGGGGAAAACACACAGTATTTTTTCAAAAAAGAAAACATCGGAAAAGATTCAGAGGACCCTTTTCCACTGAATCGCTGCAAAAGAATTAGAAAAAAAACATTCACTTACGTTTTGCAGGGTTTCATACCAACCGTTCATCGAAAGGCTGGTCTGACTGGGCGTTTTTATTTCCAGTAGTACGGAGCACCGCTCCCACCAAACTCGGGTGGGAGCAGTTTTCCCAGTATTGCACGCTACCGGTCCGCTCCACAGCGGTTTTTCGAAACCGCTGGCGTAAGGCCCTGATGAAGCTCCCAACGAATGAATGACTGCCCAAAACTAGGAAATGCCGCCGAAAAACCGTGGTACGGTCATCAGTGTCAGGCCCTATATATATAATATATGATTTATGAGGGGTAGTATGCGCCATGTCCTAGAATCATAGAAATTTACAGCACAGAAGGAGGCCATTTCAGCCCATTGTGTCCATTCCGGCCAAGAGGCTATCCAGCCTCATCCCACTTTCCAGTTCTAGGTCCGTAACCCTGCAGGTTACGCCACTTCAAGTGCCCATCCAAGTACTTTTTAAATGTGGTGCGGGTTTCTGCCTCTACCACCCTTTCAGGCAGTGAGTTCCAGACCACCACCACCCTCTGGGTGAAGAAATTTCCCCTCAAATCCCCTCTAAATCTTCTACCAATTACATTTATGCCTCCTGGTTGTTGACCCCTCTGCTAAGGGAAATAGGCCCCTCCTAATTTTATATACCTCAATGAGGTCTCCCCTCAGCCTCCTCTGTTCCAAGGAAAACAAACCCAGCCTATCCAATGTGCCCTCATAGCTAAGATCCTCCACTCCCGGCAACATCCTTATAAATCTCCTCTGTACCCTCTCCAGTGCAATCACGTCCTTCCTGTAATGCAGTGACCAGAACAACAAGCAGTACTCCAGCTGTGGTATATAAGTAATATGCTTGAATGGAGTTGCTATTTTCAACAGTTTGAGGTGGAGGTGTGCATATGATCATTATTGGTGCTTCCAGGCATTCCTACTGCTCTATCATTTACATGGAGTGTGTATCAGCCAGGTCAGTTTTCAAAGCATTTTATATATTTTTTAAAGCACTAAGCCTAACTTTTAATATCTGCAAGCTGAATATTTTGTTCAAATAAACTCATTTTAACAAAGATTAAAGACTTTCTTGGTAGGTGAAGACAAATGCTTTCTCTTTACCTGCTATACCCCCCTACCAGCTCGCAATGCTGTGGAGCTTCCCTGATTGAGAGAATGGGCACTGACCTGTTCCAGTGCTGCTGCTTTATCCTGCGGTACTGGGAAGTGTATGAACGGCTTGGATGACTGGACCTCGAGTTTCTTCTCCCCCTGCCCTCTATCCTGCATTTTCTGTTTGGGGAAAGTCCCTGTCCTGTGCTGAGGATAGTTGAGACTTGGAAGTTACTGTAGAGTGAATTCCTGCCCGAAAGCTATGATTTACCAGTCTGTGCTGCTTGGGGTTGTGCTTTAAGGTTTTTTTTTTTAAGTAGTTGTACTATATATTTTTTTTCTAAGGTTGCTTTTCAAAATTGGATTCTAAAACTGGCTTGAAAGCTGCTTCAACCAGGATGTGTGTGTGTGTGAGATATTCTCCATGCAAACTGCCGAAAAGCAGCTGGACTGCACAGCATCAGTTTATCGACACTGTAGTCTCTAAAATAATAAAAATAGCAGCTTCAATCGAGAGCTTTGGTTCAGCAAAACGTGGTCATGTTTCCACATTAGTCACGGAAACAGCATAATGGTGACTTTGATCAAGAAAATCACTGTGGTATATTTTATAGCAAATTTATTTATTAAGTCCTGAACTCATCTATCAAATACAACAGGATAAGGCTGTAGCCGGGCCTTGTTCTGAAGCATCTCTATTTTATGCCCACACTGAAGGATGAACAATTATAACATAATTACTGGGTGTTTATGAAAGTCATTGACATTTGGCGAGGTATGGTCATAATATACATAGTGTATACCATAATGTATAAAATATAAACCACCAAAAATGTGATACAGCTTTCAAAATTATATTTTAGTATTTGTATTTGAACACAGTGTAAATATAGGAATACACTATATTACAAAATAAACCAAACCACATCTACTTTCAGAAACAATCCACTAAAAAGCAATTACCGACATTTGATATGAAACTACTGCTGAAAACCTTAATGGCACTTTTTTTCTTTTTCTTTCTACCCTGGTGAAAAGGGCAACAGGTAACATGCACTTAATCCTCTGCTTCAATAGGTAGGTCTGAGGTGACTATTTCCCCCACTTTCGATATTTCCAGAAGCTCTTGGCCACTGATTGGTATTTTCTTATATGTGGCCGAGGTGGGCACTTGAACTGTACTGAAATCAATAAATTCAATTTACAAGTTTGTTTCATAACCTCAAATTGCTCCGACCACTGCCAATACCTGTTGCTAGCAGTACTTGACCTTAAGTAGCTTAAAATGCTCTCTTGAGGCATTCTCAAATTTTTAGAAGGACAAATATCTGTATGTTACACACCTATGGGGCTTTGCGGGTACAAACCCATACCCTCTGCTCTGTGTTGCAAATGTTGGGCCTTCACAAATCGTGCCATCTCTCAAAACATGACACACTACTATCTATCTAAATATTGCCCCACTTATTCCTGATGATCTAAAGTTTAGCTTCCAGTTCAATCCTCAAGTTCTTGAGATCTCACTAAAGTGTAGTGATGTGCATGTGAAATTTTCACACCATGTTCCTTTGAACTATCAAAACGCAGCAGTACAATTACAGATTTGGACCTTCTGAGTGTGTGGTGTCTGGAAGAGCATTTTTAGCTAACTGAAATAGGGCTCAGTGACATGTGGTTATGTTTCCACATGTTAGTCATGAACACAGCCTCCTTCTGAATCAAGGTGAAGAGCTGGTAGCGATAGATGTTCGCCATGATTGGGGTAATATTAGGCTATTAAATAAATTAGTACATAGAAGTTTATTAATTTAAATTCCGTTTACTCCACTGTGTAAAATAAGCTGAGTGACCACTTGTTGCTATTTTTGTGTCTGTATGAGTATTTTCTGACAAGCTTGCTTTATCTAACTTCTGTAAGTGATGCTTTATTGGGAGGTTAGGGAAAAAAAAACTATAAATGCCTGCTGGAGTTGAAATCCATGTTTTACACTTTGTGGGTCAATGGATTTATTTTGTGCCAATTAAAGCTTATTCTTTACTCAATGCTCTTACATTTTCCATTTCAGTGTTGCATCTCAATTGGTTTGTGGAATAAATCAATGTTTGTTTTCTAATTTGGAAAGCTTTATTTACTTCAATGTATTGAGTTAGTATTCTTTTCAGTTTGAAAGAATAGTTTCTGACCGCTTGATTGGTGTATCTGAACATACAATACTGGTCTCCTTATTTCACCCCTCCTTCCTAGGTGCAGAACAATGGCCTCCTGGTGTGTCTCTGAAATATGTGGGAGGTGACCAATTTGGGCATGTTAACATGGTGATGGTCCGGTCACTGGAACCTCAGGAAGTTACCGATGTCAGCGTTCAGATGCGAAGTCCAACTACACCAGCAATGTACCAGGGACAGTGGCGTATGTGTACAGCTACTGGGCTTTACTTTGGAGGTAATGAGATAAAATGAACCATCTGCCTAATAAATTAGGGCAAGTGATGATTTGCCCCAATATTTTCTTGTCCAAGTGATAACGAAAAAGTTGATGTTTATCTCTTTTCAGGGCACGTAAATTCTCAAAGTCTGAGAGTGTAGCTTTCTGAGAGGCTAGGCAAATGAATCCGGTAGATTAGCAAGTAATTGTAATGCTTTAGTATATACTTTCTGTCATTAGACGGTGGTCTAACATTTCTCTGGATTTTTTGCATCCTCTGGGACAGAGGTGTCCAAACTATAATTTCAGACATATTTGGCCCGTGAGTCCAGATAATCTGGCTCATGAAGCCTAGCTAACTTTTTCTTTTTGCACTTCTATTTCTTACTCAACTGTTTGAACTGTTTTAACTTTGTTGGCCAAGAAGTTTTGCAAAAGATTGTTTTTGGCATTGTTGCTTCATGGGTGGATAAATCCTGAATCAGAATAGCAATACTTGTTCATATCCGCAACGAAATATCTGTATATGAAAATTAACAGGAACAGTCATTTTCAGCTTTATATCTGACCCCTGGTAAGCATGGTATGCACCTATGGGACCACGAAGAGAAAACGCTTCAACGTGTTTTTAAGGAAGAATCTGATCAGCATTCATCATTCTATAATTCTACCTACTTTTCATTTTTAATAGGATATATATTTCAGCTTTATGAGACTTGTGCATTAGTTTAAACTTGGATGCTATATTCCTATGTTTTGTCCCCCCCCCCCCATTTAATCCTCTTAAATAGAATCAAATTCTTGTTCATAATATTATTTTGGTAAAGATCGCCGTGTGCTATTCCTTAACTGAGATGATGGTCTGGTAGGTAAGCCTGAATCTTTTATCAATGCTTTTGTGTAACAAGCTGTTTGTGAAGTTCTGTACTTTTCAGCTGGGCTCATTCTTAAGTCCTTCCATCTCACCTATTTACCTCTTTCTATGCCCCCCCCCTCCCCCCCACATTCAGCCCCCAGAAATGCTTAGAAAAATGTTAAATACCAAATGTGCAAGAGACTTAAACAGGTTTTTGAATGCAGGGGAGTGCTTATTTTATTCTGCGTTATGTTCAAAAAGCTTTTCACCACTCTTCATTTAGAATTTGTCAAATAGTAGAATATTGTATTTAAACATTTTGTGAGCCAGCATAGAAAGAGAGCTCTGCTACAGTAATTGATTTTCAAATCTGCTTCAATTTTCCAGTGGAGCCACTCTGTCAGACTTCAGATGAACATAAAATTTAGAAGAATAAAGGTAGCAAGCATCACTATTGGATTATGTTATTGAGCAATTGCGATGCAGCAGCTGAGTTAATACAGCAATTTTCCCCCTTTTAGTTCCCAATACAGGTTGGACCTCCTTTATCCGGGACTCCCTTATCCGGCACCACCCTTGGTCTGATATCATTCCCGACGGGGGGAGGACCATGCGTAGAACGCGTTGTATTCGTCACAAAAAATAACGAAAGTATACAGGGTCTAAACCATTTAATAATACAGGGTAGACACATCCTCATTATAACTAGCTTCCCTTTTCTGAAACCCAGAATGAACTAAATTGTAAGACGAACAAGATCGCAAATGAAATTTACAGTTGACCGATCCCTCTTTCCATCCTTCTCTGCACATCTTGATTTTGATATTCAGAACCAGATAAGCACCTACATACAAAGACACCCCACACAATATTAATCACAACTTCGGATACTACACCAAGTTCCCAAGAGTGCCAAATCACTCACTCGGCTTCACAAAAGCTTTTAAATGTACAAACGATATTTTAAAAAGGAGCCTTCCAGAACATACAGGGAAAAAATGTTTTCGTACAGAGTAGTCACCAATATAATCTTTCTCCTCGATGCCGGGGTTATCGGCTGCCTCCTCTTCGTCACCCTGCTGGAACTCTTGCAGCCACAGTCCTCGGGCCGGCCGTTCCTCCGCTCAGCGCTCCCTTCGGTGGGCCGCGTCGACTCTTCGCGCCTGCTCGGGGAGCGCCGACCTCCTGGTGCCGCCGACACCACCGGGCCCGTTTGGGCTGTCGATCTCTCTCTCTCTCTCTCTCTCTTTTTCTCTCTCTCTCTCTCTCTCTCTCTCTCTCTCTCTCTCAGCAAAATCCTTTATTCGGCACAGGCCAGGTCACGAGGGTGCCGGATAAGCAAGGTCCAACCTGTATAACCCAAGGTGGACAAACCTGTGATTTTGTCATGGGATGAATTCATACTCTTAACCTTTATTGCTTTTGAAGTAGTGCTGATTGGCATCATTTGCTTCCCCACAGTGAGGAAACATTTGGGTGAAAGTCATCTCCTGGCTGTGCCTGTGCATCTCTTAGCCGGTTACAGAATGACATTCGAGACAGGTCACCTGATATTCTTAGTTAGGGGATCATGTGTGACATGGGAAGATGAGAAGAAATGCTTTTGAGGAGGTAATCTCGTCCGTTTAATGCCTCATTGGGTATAGAGCAGGAAGGAAACTTGGTTTGATCCCTGGTCTGTGGTGACTTTCTTATCTCAGCTATGGTGGCAAGGTGCCACAGTTGATGTAAGTGCTACTGGGCAAAACCGAGGGGAAATTAGCTAAAGTTCCTGATCGCAGTTTAATGACCACACCCCTCCCTTTGCTGAAAGTAGATGTATTACTATCCAATTAAGATAGCACTGGGTTTGGCTGTGATGTTACTCCATCATCAAATAGCCTTAACATCAGCAAGGATGATTTCTTTGGCAAGGGTCTGGAAGGCCACCTGTTGTCTGTCGAAGTCTACCTCTTCAGGAAACAGCAGAAAATTGGCAGCGAAGGGAAACAGACTGGCTTATTCTTCCTCAAAAAAACCTGCAGAATTTTGAAATCCGAAAGGAAATATGTGGCTGTTTCAGGCATTGACCTTGAGAGACATTTTTCATTTCTTTATAGATGCTACCTGCCTTGCTGAGTGTTTGCACCATTTGCTGTTCTTCTTCTTCCTTTTTCTTGCCCCCTTTCCAAACAATCATTTTACCAAGGCAACATCAATAACTTATATTTATATAGCCCCTTTAACGGAGTAAAACATCCCAAGGCGCTTCACAGGAGTGTTATAAAACACTGATCCACGTAAGGTGAAATTGAGGCATATGACTGAAAGGTTAGGAAGTTGGCGAAGGAAGCACATTTTACAATTCATATGCATATAAAATTTATGGGCCTGGAATTTGCAGGCTGCCAGAGTTCGCCGCCATTCCGTCTTTGAAACTGACTACAACTTCGGGATTTGGAGCATACGGAAATCCTGAAGTTGCGTTCAGTCATTAACAGCTCCAACACAGGCTGCGCTGTACGCTGCCCACAGAGCCGGCAATCTGTGTACTCGCCCAAATCAGGGAAACTGGTGAAAACTTTGGCTCTTCTGCAGTAATTACATTGTTCAATTCCCCACTAAAAGTTAGGCACAAAAGAATTAGATGTAACTGGGATTTTAACAGGGTTATTACTGCTAAACAAATGTTAAGGGCTTGGAAAACTAATTGTAATTTTGTGCAGTGTGAAATTTGTCCATTTTAATAAAATATTTTTAAAATGAAAAAAAAATGTGTCCATCTTTATTTCAGGTTTGTCCTTTTCCCATGCGAGAGCCTCAATCTTTGTTTTGCTCTCTCTAACTATTTAAAAAAGTTAGAATTTTAAGAGGTTACTTGCTTCCCTGTTCGGTGTCTGAAAATTCTGTGTTTTGATTGGCTGCTTAGCCAGCCTGTTTATGTCGCAGCAGTTTGCACAAGGGGATCCCCACTCCGCTTCGTTTATTTGAATTGAAGGTCGAAAAACCCGAAGTTCTCAACAGAGATCCTTGTGCGAAGCATACTTTGGGGCCAGCAGTGAACGCCTTTGCTTAGCCGCTGACCGCAAATTCCAGGCCATGATCGTAACTGGATGCTCTATCTCTATATATAATTTTATTTTTAAATTGTTTACATGAGATGGAAAATATTTAAATGCAAGTAGTACTGAATTCTGTGACATTAAAAACTTTTGCTCAAACAATTTCAACTCCAAAAGTCGTAATTGCCGTGCTAATCATAATTGCATGTTTTTGTGTCTCTCTCAGATGTGATTTGGGTGATTCTGAGTGTTGAAATCGGAGGCCTTTTAGGAGTTACGCAGCAGCTTTCTTCATTTGAAACAGAATTTTCTTCACAACCCTGTCGCAAGATTGAAGGCAACTTTAACCCTTTCGCTTCACCACAGAAAAACAGGCAATCTGAAGACAACAATGTGAAGGACCCCGGGGGCCAAAGTACAAATCCCATTAGTAAAAATGCATGGGGCCCAACTGAAGACCAAAATGAACAAGATCAAAATGGACTGTCGCAGAACTCTGTAAATATCTCCCCTAACAGTCACTCTAGCAACTTATCAGTGGTGACTTACAGTCAGGTAAATACAGAATGATTTATTTTGTTTGTCCCTTTTTCTATTTTTATATGCATGTGTGAGTGAGCTCATGAAGTTGAGGGATGATAGTGTTGGGAGAGAATCTTTTCCCATTTTGTACCTTGAAGCACCATTGAAGATCCCGAGCTCAGGTCATTCTGCAGGCCAGGTGCAATAGGAGCCTGACTTTTTAAAAAACTCTTGATGCAAGTAAACCTTAACTTCAGAAGCGATTGCTGGATTAGTGGGGTTGTGTTAAAATTTAAAGGTAGCCTTTCTCATCTTGTATTGTAAACACATTGAAACTGGAGTTGAACTGCCCAATTCAAAGTACTCTTGCCATTTGTGAGGGTGAAAATTTCATCTGTTTTATCTTGGACTGTAAAAATGCATTGTAAGCTTTCTCTTCTCTCCTCTCCTATTCCACCTCCCCCCCCCCCCCCCCCCCCCCAATTCCCGGACATCAACAAATTATAGATAGCCGACTTTTCTGTGACCTGCAATTTGACATAAAATCCTTTGGGTGCCGTTTCTTTGATACTAGGAGGTGAACCATGTTTTGCATCCGTAGCTTCATAAGAGTATTTGAATGCTTACAGAGGCTGAAGAACACAAATGTATGTTAATAGTGTTCTCGAAATAAAATGAAAAATCTGAACTTTGTTTTATAATTTATTTTAAGTTTCAATGTTTTGATTCTTAACCGTCTCTTTCCAGTTTGGTACCTCATCTATTTTCTTCCTTATTCTGCCCAGTTCCAACTGCTTTCTCAGTCAGGAGTGTGATACGCTATCTGTAGCTGCATCCTCTGCCTCTGATATTCATACTAGTCCAGTATCGGGCAACCCACCCATGGTCAGGTCTTTTCCTTGCCCTAAGATAGAGCATAGTGTGATGCTCCATCTATTGGTGTAGTCCAGAAATGGTGAAAATAAGTTGGACTATTGGTTGCTTGTGGTCCTTTAGCTGAGGATCCGCTTCCGTTGCTGGCTACATTAAAATGTGCTGGGAATTTCTTTAAGTGTGAATGGCTGCTGCCTTGTGTGAAACGCAAAATCAGTATAATCCTGAAATGCCAGTTTCACAAACCAGGTAAACACACATACTCAGCAGGTCCATCATTAGATATGGGAAATTTTGTGTGCAATACTTTTAATTCGAGGTATTTTCCCCCTCTCCAGACCCTTAATGCCTCGTAGTTATGTTGTACAAGCGAGAGGCCGCAGAACACAGTTTTAAAACGGTAGGAAGGTCCCAGGTTGAATTTCTGGTCTGTGCTATTAGCTAGTTTCAGCTGGGGCAATGGTGAGTTACTAGCATTGGCTGTGTTCTCAGCGTAGGGAAGGAGAAGGTTTCTTGGGGTTCCTGTTCCTGAGCTTGATCAAATGACCTATGCTGCAAGTACAAGAGGGAGACTGGACAAGGGCACTTTTGCCCCCCCTCCACCAAAATGATTAAAAATGGAAGTCTGAATAGGTAGTGTACTTGAGGATATTTTGCAGAGACAACTCTTGAGGACCTTCTGGCACTCATTTGCTCAAAGTGATACACACAGATAATTTGGGATAGCCTTGAATAGATTTTGCATCCACAGAAGTACTGCAGCACATTGCTGAACTATTTGCTTGTCGTAACAGCAGCAGTAAAATGACCCATCAGCTGACTGGCCACATATTGGGGAGGACAGGATATGCTCTGCAAAGCTGTCCGAGTAAAACAAAAAGCATCTTCCAATGAGACCCTTGTAAAGATTATCTTTAGGATCCTGTTATTTGAAAGGAGAACAAGTCATATAATATTGAAGATGATATGGCATAGGAATGTGTTGGGAACGGTTTAAAACAATTTTCACCAAATTAGTATATGCTGCAACTTGAAATCTCCATTGATTTAATTGGGGAAAAGTGTAGGTAAGGATTGTGCCTTGTTTTTGCATGGCAATATACCAGTGTCGTGAATTATAGGGAACGGCAATCACTTTAAATTCCCAGCAACTAATAGAAGAGTTAAGATACCAATGGAGTACTGTCGTTTTTGATTTTATCCTGTAGATGGCATGCTGGTGTGGACTGGTGAAATGCTTACATTTCCAGTGCAAGGTCTTGATAATATCTAATTAATTGGTGTTAAATGTCTATTTTGTATATGAAAACTGCCAACGTGAGTGTATTGCAAGAAAGTCTGTAACATGACACGACTAAATGGTTTTGTTTGTTCTTCGGCCAAATTATTTTGAGGATACCAGTTTTGTATAAGTTACGCATTTCTTGATTAACCCAACTGAACCAAAATTGAAGAGAGAGATTGACTTTTCATCAAATTCTGTTTCTCCAAAACAATATACTCTGTAACTCCTTCACTGCTGGTGTTTGGAAGCTAATTGGCACAGTAATGGGGAAATCTTTTCAATTTTCAAAAGCAGCATTTCAATTTCTGATTGCCAAATCCTCATATCTCAGTAGTCCGTGTTTTTCCGTTCTTTTCCCGGTTATTGGTCTCGCTTTGACTTCAGATTAGTTTTTCCAGCTCACGGATGTAACTGTTTGAGTCACTAGCAAATATTTTTCTGATGTTGCCACAATTATAACTTGCATTGGATGCTGCAAATCAAATCCACTCGACAGCTGCTGTGGAAATAGCACTAATGGGTGTCTCGGTAAACAATTTAATGTATTCTATTTAATAAAGGGAACTTGCATTAGTGAGAATGTGATAAACTTCTACCTCTATAATTGCAGGACCAAATCCTGTCAGAGGCTGGGTTCAACACACCTGAAGTGACAAGTTTGTAAGAATGCATAATTAATTGAACACAATCCTATTGATGATAAACAACCAGCCTTAATAAGACAAGAAATTCTCCGTGAAGGTCTCGTTCTAATCAGCAGGAAAGATGTAAGGGATTCTCCAAATGCAGGGGAGAAGAGAAGACAAATATCATTTGTTTAACATCTTGGGTTTCAACACTGAAATTGGCAGTAGCTATAGTGGAACCCTTTAAGGTCATTTCTTATTTTTTTTTCTTTCTGCATTCCCTTTCACTGCTCAGGAAGTTTACTTTGAGTCTTGGGCCACTTTCAAAAACTTCAAAATCAAACAGTTAAAAGACCTCAGTGCTTAGGATGGCTTAATTGTGGAACAATTAATAAAGAGGCCACTGAAATACGGGAAAAAAGTTGTACATGAAAAATTGTGACAATCCGCTTATGGCAACCATGTGCATTTTTAATTGAGGTCGGCTACAGTGTTGATGTAATATAAGTAATTCTGATCTATCACTGCCAATTGCTTTCCCTTAGTACTCTCTTGCGTTCCATGAGGTGGCATAGTATATTGGTTTGTGTGCTATGTCACAATGTGACAGTATGTAAGGTCGTGCCTGTAATCCTCACTTGCTCAATTCCCAGTTGGGAGATGGGAGTGCATGGGAAGAGAAGGCGGATTGTTGCGAAGCACCTGGGATCCAGGGAATGAGCACGGGTAAATCGGAGAGCAATTGATTATTCTCTCAACTTTACTTAAGTTCTTCAGAATAAGCTTCCTTGTACGTACTTTGTCCAGTCCCTTGAGGAACTGGCCTGAGGCTAGAATCCTTCAAAAGAGAGGAACCTGTTATCAACACTGTAGGAATTTATTGGTGTCTGTCTGAGGAAACGATTATTGTTTTTTTGTAAATTTTTGTAAATTTCTAATTACTCTGTCCACACGTGTACACATTTGCCTGCTGGACCCCAGCCCATAGCTTCGATCTTCCATTTATTTCCCTCTTCTCTTTATCCCTCTTGGGCTCTTCTCTTCTGTCTTCCTCCCCTCTCTGTCATCCAGTCATACCACCTTTCATTTCTCCCCAATCTGGCACTATTCACCCCCTCCTAAATTCCTACCACAACCCAACATTATTCCTCTATTTGCTCTCTATCCTGCTGCCGCCTCAGTCTTGAATACCTCTTGGACAAAGCCACAGCTTTCCTCTGACCCTCTCTCAGCATTCTGCAAAGGACCCATCGAGGCACTTGTCGCTGCCACCTTAAGGGCATCAATCCCAACTTCCACATTCTCCTGGGGCCTAATCTCTCCAATCTTCTTGTCCCATCACCCCACCCATTGAACTGCGCCAATGGGTCAACAATCACCTCCCCTCTCTGCATCTTCCTCCAGAATGTTCATTCATTGCAAACCAGATCCTTACCATCCACGACCTTAATGTGGATGGTTGTATTGAAATCATGTTATTGACAGAAAATTAACTCTTTTTCCCCCATACTGAAGCCTCCCCGCCTGGTTATAGTTTCCACCACCTGCTCTGCCCAAACTGCCGCAGTGCGGGGTGGCACTTATCACTAAATCTCACCTTGGTCTCTTCTCCTCCTCCTTGGGTACCTTCTCTTTTTTGAACACTTGCCTTTTTCCATTCCTCCTTTAAAATTCTTGCTCTCTCCCGTCCACCCGAGTTTCTCATCAAGATATCCTCATTCCTTTCCTCCCTCAGCCTCTGCACTAAGTGCCCCATCATTGGTGAATTCAACCACCATCTCAACTTGGCCTCGCTCCTCTGAGTTCAGTGTCCTTTTCTCCTCCCTTAACATTTCCCTCCACATAAGTTCTACACACAATCATGGTCATACTGTTTTCCCCTGCCCTAGCCCTGAACCTGCATCTTTCTCTCCTGTCTCCCTTATTGCCTATCTGAACCCACATTGTCAACCGTCTGCTCAAATTGCTAACCACTCAACTACCCTTCCTGGCCCCCATGCTAGCTGACATTGTAAACTGTTTCCTCTTCAGGCACTGTCTCTCTCTCTCTCTCTCTCTCTCTCTTTCTCTTTCTTTCAAAACTGCCATCATTACCTCCCTCCTCAAAAAAAAACACCTTTGACCCCTCTGTTCTTGCAAATTACTGTTCCATCTTCAACCTTACTTTCCTTTCAAGTCCTTGAACCTGTTACCGTTTCCAAATACAGGCCCAACTTTCCCTCAACTCTATGTTTGAATATCACAAATCAGGTTTCTGCCCTGCCGCAGCACTGAAACTGACACAATCAAAGTCACAAATGATGTTCTCTGTAACTGATTGTGGTGCACTATCCATTCTCGTCCTTTTTGATCACTCTGCAGCCTTTGACACAATTGACCACACCATCCAATGCCTCTGCTCCGTTGTCTAGTTGCCTGGGACTGCCCTCACCTGGTTCTCGTCTATCCATTCGCAGCCATAAAATCTTCTGCAATGGCTTCTTTTCCCATCCTATGGTATCTTCCCAAGGAGCTATCATTGCCTCTCCTATTTCTCATCTACATGCTACCCCTGGGTGACATCATCCGAAGACATGACACCAGATTCCAGCTCTATTTCATCATTACTTTTCTTGACCCCTTCACTACCTCTGTCTTGTCAGCCAGTCTTGAATGAGTTGCAATTTCCTCCAATTAAGAAGACTGAACTATTGTCTTTCTCCACTCACTCACTCTCACCTCACTCACACTCACTCACTCACTCAATCTCCCCCCCCCCCCCCAGTCTCTCTCTCTCTCTCTCACTCTCCCCCCCCCCCCCGTCTCTCTCTCTCTCTCTCTCTCTCTCTCTCTCTCTCTCTCTCTCTCTCTCTCTCACCCCCCCCCCCAGTCTCTCACCCCCCCCCCCAGTCTCTCACCCCCCCCCCCAGTCTCTCACCCCCCCCCCAGTCTCTCACCCCCCCCCCCAGTCTCTCACCCCCCCCCCAGTCTCTCACCCCCCCCCCCAGTCTCTCACCCCCCCCCCCAGTCTCTCACCCCCCCCCCCAGTCTCTCACCCCCCCCCCCAGTCTCTCACCCCCCCCCCCAGTCTCTCACCCCCCCCCCAGTCTCTCACCCCCCCCCCAGTCTCTCACCCCCCCCCCAGTCTCTCACCCCCCCCCCCAGTCTCTCAACCCCCCCCCCAGTCTCTCACCCCCCCCCCCCAGTCTCTCAACCCCCCCCCCCCAGTCTCTCACCCCCCCCCCAGTCTCTCACC
>NC_091993.1:78780791-78809302 GCF_044704955.1 Pristiophorus japonicus | reverse complement strand
AAAACTGAAGTGTTTAATGTTTGTAAACTTCCCTTTAAACCCCCAATTCCCTACGCCTGATTTGTAACCTACGCCTGATTTTCTAAAGTGTAGACATGGTTTTTTCGAGGGTACAAAAATCTTCACTTGCTCCATTTTAAGTTAGTTTGGAGTAAGTTTTCACTGCCGAAACTTTGAAAACAGGCGTAAGTGGCCGGACACGTCCCCTTTTGAAAAAAAAATTCTGTTCCAAAGTGAGACTGTTCTAACTGACTAGAACTGGAGCAAACTAAATGCCGAGAATTTGAATTTCTAAGATACTCCGTTCTACACCAGTTGCTCCAAAAAATCAGGGGCAACTGAAGCTGAAACTTGGGCCCAATACGGGGAAAAAGTCACTGGTGGGCGTAGTCTATAGGCCCCCTAACAGTAGCAACTCTGTTGGTCGGAGCATAAACCAGGAAAATAGTTTGTAAAAATGGAACAGCAATAATCATGGGTGATTTTTAACCTCCATATTGATTGGACAAATCAAATGGGTCAGGGTAGCCTTGAGGAGGAGTTCATAGAGTGCATAAGGGACTGGTTCCTTGAGTAGTAGTATGTAATGGAACCAACCAGGGGGCAGGCGATCTTGGATCTGGTCCTGTGTAATGAGACAGGATTAATAAACAATCTCCTAGTAAAGGTTCCCCTCGGAATGAGTGATCATAGCATGATTGAATTTCAAATCCAGATGGAGGGTGAGAAAGTTGGATCTCTAACCAGCGTACTAAGTTTAACTAAAGGAGACTATGAAGGTATGAGGGCAGAGTTGGGTAAAGTGGACTGGGAAAATAGATTAAAGTGTAGGATGGTTGATGAACAGTGGCATACATTTTAAGGAGAGATTTCACAACTCTCAAGACTCAGGCAGAGTCAGCATTGATTTATGAAGGGGAAGTCATGTTTGACAAATTTGCTGGAGTTCTTCGAGGATGTAACGAACAGGGTGGATAAAGGGGATCCAGTGGATGTGGTGTATTTGGACTTCCAGAAGGCATTTGACAAGGTGCCACATAAAAGATTAATGCACAAGATAAAAGTTCACGGGGTTGGGGGTAATAAATTAGCATGGATAGAGGATTGGCTAACTAACAAAACAGAGAGTCGGGATAAATGGTTCATTCTCTGGTTGGTAACCAGTAACTAGTGGGGTGCCGCAGGGATCAGTGCTGGGACCCCAACTATTTACAATTTGTATTAACGACTTGGAAGAAGGGACTGAGTATAATGTAGCCAAGTTTGCTGACAATACAAAGATGGGAGGAAAAGCAATGTGTGAGGAGGACACAAAAAATCTGCAAAAGCACATAGACAGGCTAAGTGAGTGGGCAAAAATTTGGCAGATGGAGTATAATGTTGGAAAGTGTGGGGTCATGCACTTTGGCAGAAAAAAATCAAAGAGCAAGTTATTATTTAAATGGAGAAAGATTGCAACATGCCGCAGTACAGCGGGACCTGGGGCTACTTGTGCATGAAACACAAAAGGATAGTATGCAGGTACAGCAAGTGATCAGGAAGGCCAATGGTATCTTGGCCTTTATTGCAAAGGGGATGGAGTATAAAAGCAGGGAAGTCTTGCTACAGCTATATAAGGTATTAGTGAGGCCACATCTGGAATACTGTGTGCAGTTTTGGTTTCCATATTTACAAAAGGATATACTTGCTTTGGAGGCAGTTCAGAGAAGGTTCACTAGGTTGATTCCGGAGATGAGGGGGTTGACTTATGAGGAAAGGTTGAGTAAACTGGGCCTCTACTCATTGGAATTCAAAAGAATGAGAGATGATCTTATTGAGACGAATAAGATTATGAGGGGGCTTGATAAGGTGGATGCAGAGAGAATGTTTCCACTGATTGGGGGGGGGGGGGGGGGACTAGAACTTGAGGGCATGATCTTAGAATAAAGGCCGCCCATTTAAAACAGAGATGAGGAGAAATTTCTTCTCTGAGGGTTGTAAATCTGTGGAATTCGCTGTCTCAGAGCTGTGGAAGCTGGGACATTGAATAAATTTAAGACAGAAATAGTTTCTTAAACGATACGGGGTTATGGGGAGTGGGCTGGGAAGTGGAGCTGAGTCCATGATCAGATCAGCCATGATCTTATTGAATGGTGGAGCAGGCTCGAGGGGCTGTATGGCCTGCTCCTGTTCCTATTTCTTATGTTCTTATCGGAACGGGCCCTGATGAAGCAACCTTTGCATGAGACATTGGCCCGGAATTTGCGGTCAGCGCCAAAGCAAAGGCGTTCACCACTGGCCCTGAAGTAAGATTCACACAAAGAATCTTGTGATCTGTGTCGAGAACTTTGGGTTTTCCAATGTTCAATTCAAATCAGTGAGTATAGTGGGGATCCCCTTGTGCGAGCTGCTGTGATATCAACAAGCTGCCTAAGCATCCAATCAAAATGCAGAATTCTCACAGACAGCAAATAAGGAAGTAGGGAAAGCTGTTAAAATTCTAACTTTTTAAAATGTTAGAGAGCAAAACAAAGATTGCGGCTCTCACATGGGGAAAAGGCAAATCTGAATCAAAGGAACAAAACGTTAAAAAAAAATTTAATGTTTCTTAAAAATGTAAATGTTTTATTGAAATAGATAAATTTCACACTGCACAAAATTAAAATTAGTTTTTCAGGTACATAACCTTTGTTTTGCAGTCAATACACTGTTAAAACCCCAGTTACACCTAATCCCTTTGGGTCTAACTTTTAATGGTAAATCTAACAGCATAGTTACTGCGAAAGGGCCGAAGTTTTAGTCCGTTGCCCTGATTTGAGTGATTGCACAGATTGCCAGCTCTGTGGCGGGGGGCGGGGTGACGCACAGCGCAGCCTGTGTCGGAGCAGTGAATGACAGACCACAACTTCAGGATTGCATGTGCCAAATCCCGAAGTTGCAATCCGTTTCGAAGGCAGAATGATGCTGACTGCTCGCTGTGATCCAGACTGCAAATTCCGGGCTGTTAATGTCTTTTCCAGATGCTATGGGCCTTTTTTATTTGTATTTCAGGTTTCCAGTATGTACAGTTCTTTTGGGTTATGTGTTAATATGTTTGGTTTCATACCATAAATGAAATATATCTCATGTTTTGTATGATGTGTACGGTTTTTCCATCTTGTGATGCTGACCGAGGTGCAGGTTGTCTTTTATGAGGCACTCGTGTGATTCATTTTCTACTTTCTAGCCTCCTTCCTCTGTTCAAAGAAAGTTAACATTATTTATTTTAAACTACATCTATTTAATGCATTGTTTTCTTTCTCTCAACAGGTAGCAGCTCTGGAATTAGATAATATTTATATCAAGTGGATGCTTGGGATTCTTGCTGTAGTTCTGGTTGGTGTATTCGTGGTCCACAAGTTTTACAAATCTTAATACACGGGTCTTTGCTGGAGCAGGCCTCTAGCCTTGGACTGTAGAAATAGAGATTCTTTTAGACAACAGTTTACATCTACATAATTTTGAAGACTTGCGACTGATAATGATAGGAGACACTTAACAAGAAATTCCAGCTGTCGTTTGTCAAATTGCCAATTGCAACAGTAATCTTTTTTATATGAAAGAATATCAATTCTCAACCGGACCATTTTGTGCAGCCAGTTCTAATCCAGAAGCCCTGCTACAGTTCTCATTGTTGTATTTGCATAACTCACTTTAAAGGCCGTGCTGGCAAAACTGAAGATGCCTGGTTGCCATCTTTTCGTGTGAATCTTGTCCCTGCAGGAACAGCATTTATAAAGCTGAATCATGGAGCCATGGCCAGCAAGTGGAGTATTTTGTATGTTTAAAAACAAATTGCGAATGTGGTGAATTAAAATTTTAGCCGTGGTGTATTTACTAACTAGAAGGCAAATTACTCTTTGTACATAGAGAGTTCTGTTTTTAGCAGAGCAGATTATTCCTTGCTGTAACACCCGGAGACCACCTTTCTGGCTCTCACTAAGAACACTTATATAGTGTCCTCTGTAAAATACACTCCTCACTGTAATGCACTTTCTATATGACTCCTATCATAATGAGCTTCATACTGTATTGTGTATGAACAGTTGCACCTGAAGAGGCAGCTCTGTAGCGTACACAGCAGAAACTAAATTCAAACGTAAAATATCACTTGGCATGCAGTTGTGGCAAAACTAGGAGCCTATGTTCATCATGGAAATTGTGTTTATAGATGGTTGAGACATCCTAATACTGCAAGTGTCCTGATATTTGCAGTCAGTGAATTATTTGTAATCTGGTTTGAAATCGCATAGCATTTAGGGAATAGTAGCAGTCTGTGAATTTAGATACTGATGAACGTCTCTAATAAATGTCTCGAAGTGTCCCTGGAGGTTTTGTATGTAAACTTGGGGCTGTCAGGATAAATGCTGATTATATTTTTTAAAAAGTGACTTTAAATAGCCTGCTATTTTTGAGACTTTCTGATTGTGGATATTATAATGATGCAAAGGTGAAATACAACTTATGGCCTTTGTCAGTTGTAAATGTAATCATTTTCATTGCTAATGCTTGATTAGTCCTTGGCCTTCTGGCACTTCATCGGGGCTTAGCGAGCAAAAAGCACCAGCACAAAGGGAAGATAGCCTGCAGTTTTGGGGGGAAACATGGTATAGCAGTATGCAGGTTGAAATGGGCATAGATTGTGTAAGCAATCAGCTCCGGTGAAACTGATGTGTAAACTTAAGAGCAGTTTCATCTGCACAGAGGAGCAAAAGCTATTGTCATTAGATGGGGGAAGGCGGAGGAGAAACTAAAATTCAAGGGAAGGAATAAAGTTAAAATGGAAAAGATCCAAGGGATAAAAATGAGTTGAGGCTAAAAGAATTGCGCGGGGGGTGGGATGCGGAGGGGCGGTTATTGCAATATTAACTTTTTTTAAAAAGTGATAAATTCTAATCTTGGAAATCTATCCAGCTGACACAGGAGTGTGCATTTGAAAATGGTCATGTCAGCTACTATGGAACTATTATTGAGGAATTTGTTCAGACTGTCCTGGGTGGAGGAAGCCATCCAGAAGGTAAGAATTGACCAAAAGGTGAATTGATACTTGGGACAAGGCTGAAGATTTTTTGTGTTTTACTCTCATTTTCAAAATGGGTCTGGTTGGCATCAGGCACAATGGCTGAAGGGTGTTTGGAGCGGAGATCCCACAGTTTCCTGCCAATAACGAGGAAATCATTTGCCTACCGACTTTTAGAACTTGGCTAAAGAATTTAAGTTGAGTTATCTGTCGCTTATCTCACTTTAAGCCAGGCTAAAAAAATGTTTAGAATTAACAATTGTGTTCGAAATCTGTATCTTCAAAGGGCAGGTTTAATTTCCTAAGAATATTTGTTCAATTCATTTGAAAAGACTTCTTGACGGGTATTTGAAGGAAATGGGCAGTCTCTGGATTCATTTTTGAACCAAAATGTAGACGTTCCAGCTTTTCTGCTGTTGTGGGGCAGTGAAAATTAGTGGCTTATTGCACTACTTAGTTTATAGGACAGGGTAAAACAAACGGGATTATTTGATCTTCATATCTGTAGGTATGTACTCCCAGTCCAGTTATTCCCGTTGTAACTGTGCATGCACGCATGGACAGGACTTATGGCTGCTGTGATCAAAGCGCATTATGCTATCCAAGCTCACAGATGCAGATTGCTGCTTGAGCTGCTGCTGCCTGCCCATGGTCCTGCTGCCAAGCAGGCAGGCAACCTGTTTGAATGAGGTGTACCAACAGCAACATGTCTAATGAGCTGACATTTTATTAAATTTTCCCTCCATGCTGCAAATAGACCTATCTCTGATACAGCTCCAGTTGGGGATTGGGAGTCAAACCTGTGATGTCTTGTTCCAGGTGTTGAAAGTTCCTGCTCCAGACTGTAAGCTCTTTCCTGGGAGAATTTTTATTGAAAACTGTTTTGCTAATGATTCCGCAGTGATGCTCTGTTTTAATAGCTGCACTGCCTATTGTTGAAAAACAAGTTTGTAATGCTTAGTTTTGCATTTCACAGTTGGCAAGAGGTAGCCTCCTTGATTCACCTGTGGTGGGGCGTGGTGAATCCAGATAGCTTCTGTTTCTTGCATTGGTTTTGTAAGTAAAAGCACCTCCTGATGTGCTACAAAACTGTACAGACCAAAAGGCCGCAGATTCCGTCTCTAATCTGTGCTGAGTTAGTTAACTTTGGGTATACTGCTTCAGCCCTACCCATCATCATGTTCTCTCTATCATTACCTGTTGTGAACTCACTTATTCAGTTGTTACCAAATTATTTTTTTTGCCCATAATCTTTAAGGGACAAAGATGGTAAAAATACATTTTACCTGTGGCAAGACGAGGCATCTTTCAGGAGACGCAATGAAAGTAAACCTCAAACTTCATAGTTGTCACAACTTGGTGAGCTCCTCAGTGAATATGAGTTAAATTCTTCATTAAGCACAGTTCTGCTGGTTAGTTTGTGTGTGTGTGAGATCAAACCCTAAAGCCTTCTGCCACCGTCACCCCAGGAGCAGTCAGATAGCCTGCTGACACTTGCTATCAGGAGTAACGGCCACTAAGGTTGGCTACTGGAGGGTGACTAATGTATGTGGGAATATCCCTTGCAACCAATCGGGGTCTTCAGGAGAAGGCTGAAAATTGGTGGATGAAACAAAAATCCCATCTGAGAATTTTGGTAGAACAACAAATGTCATTGGAAACCCAGCTCTGTTTACAAGGAATATTGCACAATTGTTCATGTCCTTATTGCCTGTCCCATATGCCACTCTCTTGTGCCACTGGGAAGGATTTCCTATTTGTATTTAATATGCAGAATGACTGGTTAAAATGTTCGTAAGACTGTTCAATCAACATTTGTGTGTGCAGAGGTGTGAATTTTTGTGGTGGGAGCATCTATCATTTTAAATATAGCTAAAGAAGATGGGATTGAGACACTACCTTCAGTATTACAAACTGCAGTTGTTAGCTTTTTAAAAACGGGTTCGACTATGTATTTCTACTTGTTTTCATGAGTAATCTGAACTTGAACTTTTTTGTCTGCAACATAATAAAGATAAACTTTAAATACAGTGCCATATTCCTCTATCAAATACATTGCAAATCACGCAATAAATTGTAACTACATTTGACTGACTTGGTTTTTATGCAGTGTAGTCCAGATTTAAAAAATCTAGGTTTTATCAGAGAAAAAGATTATAGAATTTGATTTGGTGTTAAATTATATTGATCAGTTTTTTTTCAGGGAACTTATAAATATATTTCATCATGTCCAGTAGACCAGAAGTAGATTCTGTTGTAGATTGACAAAGGTAACGGCATCAACTTTTCTGGCATCTTCTGTCTTTTTCATTACATCATTACTTTTGTTTCCATCTCCCCCTCCTTCCCATTCTCTTCTGGAGGGCTCTGAGCAAATAGTAAACCGTTGATTTACCAGTGATTTTTTTTTTTGTTTATTGATAAATACGATTTTCCCTTCGTAAAGACTCTGTAAACACTTTTCCTTAGCAATGAGAGTGTGCTGGAAACTTGCTTCCAGGCTTCTGCCAGTGTTGCACAAAAGCACCATTTGAGGACATAATGAAAAAGGTCCAAATATGCTATTTTTACCTGTTTTTCATGTATTTTCAACGGTTAGGTGCAATTTAAATCTGGTTTTGCTTTTCATAGTTCTTAGAATGTTGCTGAAATTATGCTTATGGTGCATCAAGCTTTACTTGCAGTGCACACAATGGAGTAGGGGGCAGTTCTACACTTCTTTCCCCCCCCCCCCCCCCCCCCACCATTAAGAAATAAAGTGCAAATTGTGCATCAGATTTCTGCTGTGATCTTTGAGGGCAGGGCTAAGAGATTTAGACAGAAATGGTAATTTGGGAGAAAATGAAGCTGCAGCATTTTGGCTCAATGTATTTTTGTGTAAGACTTTAGTAATTGTGGTCAATTTTTCCCCCATGTTGATTCATTAAAATTATGGAGGGAACAAATTTACACTCATCCTTATTCAGTTTTTGCCTGTAGGTACTGAAATCTGATTAGTAGTAATGTGGTGCTGGCATTGTGTACAACATTGACCAAAGTGATAATGACGGCCATTCTTGTGTGCTTTACAAATGCATAATGGTGACCTAATTTCCCCATGGTTGCAGGAAAGGTTTATTATTTCAATTTTGATGACGATATCTGCTTTAACTTATTTTGGAAATGTACAATTAGTATGGTATGCCATTATTGTAATGCATTGTGATTTGTATATGGCACTGTATAAGCATTGTATGGTTATGAAAAGTACTTTTCAGCTTTTATATTTGATGCTCTTGTGTGAGCAGAAGTGACCTGATCAATGTGTCATTCCTATTCTCAGGTTGTGCTACCTTCATCCTTTTGATGGTTAATTAACAATGTTGAAATGTAAAAAATAAATATAAACTTACAGAATGCACGTGATGCTATCCACTCCTAAACAAGTGTGTTCCTTCAATCTAATACATGTGAAATAAAACTTGGATCAACTGTGATGCTTTATAGCTGACTACATATTGCTCTGTTTTGTGTGGGAAAGGAGAGATGCAAGTGACAGTTGTATGTACAGTGAAATAAAACCATGCATCTTCAAAAATGCTGCATTTTTATTTAAACTTGGAAAGTAATCCTACACGATATTGTCTTTTGACTGGTAATCCTTTCTTGAAGGGACTGCTTAATTTGGTTGATGCATAGGCACAATAAGCTGAATGCCTTCCTTCTGTGACTTCACAAGGCATTTCACTCGAACCAAATACAGTACACATTTGGTAAGATTTCTGACCTTGCATGGGTCTGCTTGTGAATTTACTGGTTCTGTAAACGGAAATGAATGAAGCAGTAAGTATTACTGGTTCCAAATCTCCGTTCTATTAATGGTTATCATGGCTTGTAATGGAAGGTACCTTTACCATACCTTGATACAAAATATTTATCCCAGTATCATGGCATTTCTGAGTCATATAAGAGAGAGAGCTATGATTACAAGGTGGCTGTAACAGTGAACATTTGAAATTAGAAATGGAGAATGTTGCAGCTATTGATGCACTTGCTATTTTTACACTCGCTGTCAATATTTAACACATCACACCATGCTTTTTTGCAGATTATTGTAAACTTTTTGGGTGGTGATGGGGAGAAGAGAGAGGGGATAGAGGACCCTGTTTGGATTTCTGCAGGAAGGATTTTTCTCCCATTGCCTTCGGATTTTGTACCCAATCACACACTGCACGTTCCAGGGGTTTATCGGGAATTGGTGTTAATTTCTAAGTTCTGTGGAGACCTAGCAGAGTCATCTCCATTCCCCCCAAACCCGCTCCGGGCCCCCATCAAACCCCTTTCTGTATCTGGAAATAGCAATCCACTGTATAAAAAAACTTTCCAGATGTGAAAATCTAAATGGCACAAGTGTGATGAGTTGAACTTTCCAAAATTACATTTCTATGGCACTCTCTCTTGGTTTCACAACTAAAGCCCCACATAAATGGGATTTGTTTTATCTGCTTTCCTTATCCCTCGCATCTTATCCATCTCTTGTAATGTGTAGTTTCAATGTGCTCTTAACATAATTAACTAATACTAGACTTTAAGTGCAAATGAATCTTGATGTGCCAACTGTTATTACAGAATCGCCCTTTTGAAACACACACATTTTATGTTTGGATAAATACTTGAAGGCGAGAAAATTTTCAGGGCTATGGAAAAAGAACAGGGGATTGGAACTAATTGGATAACTTTCAATGAGCTAACACAGGCACAATGAGCTGAATAGCCTCCTCCGCTGCTGTAAGATTCTATGATTTCCTAGTTCCTGTTAAAGTCACGTTAGTCTGCAGCATAGCTTAGGACTTTGAGGGATTTGTCGGTCAGTAAGAGTTGATGAGGTTTTGTTGTGTGAACAAAAATGTGATTATATTGAAAAGTACTAATTGTATATTGTGCAGATACTCCGCCCACTTTACAAATACAAGCACAGAAAAAGATTGTCTTCAGGCCTACTTCTATTTATAAGGTGCTAGTATTTGCAGTTTACAGCAGACAAATACCCCAAGAGTGAAACTGCAGTGGTTGGTAAATATCCCGTGTGTTTGTTGCATCCTACATCCTTCTGACAGCTACATTTTGTGTAATGCAGACTAACTTTTAGTCTTGTCAGTTGGGTGGCTGAATCAGGTGTTCTTCAATAAATTAATGGCTTTTTTCATATTGACCACATTCAATCAGGGTTTGAAACCAATCAGTATATTTTCTTGGATATGTTGTAACAGTTGGGAAAACTATTCCATTCTACCCCTTTTCTCCTCTTTTCACCTTAGATAACCCAGCTTATCTCCTGTCTTTAATGTGTTAATCAAAATGGTGGTAATGCTTGGCTGTGTTCTTCAAGATTAATTGAGTCCTGCTCCAGACCAATTGGGAGATGAAACAGCACCTTTAAAAAAAAAAACTGTCCAGGTTCTTGTAAAGGAGGACTTGCAACTAACAACTGAGTGTGCATTCAGTCAATAAACAATAAAGCTCTTACTGACTTTTCTCCCCCCTCATTTTCTGAAAGCAGTGACTCGTGCTTTGGTATAATTTCATGGGTGCCACCAGTTCTCCTCCTCATCTCATCCATCTGGCCATTCTTTGTGTATGCCAAGATTGTGAGCTATCTCTGGAGGGCATCAGAGCTAAGCCTGATTTTCTAGGGCCTTTTTATATATTATACATATCTCTTGCAGCAGGAATTATTGGAAAATTAGCCAGGAGTAGAACACTTTGCCTGTCCCCTTCCCTTTCCCCCCACCCCCATCCTCTTTCCTCTTTTTTCCCCCTGCCCAAAAAAATCCTCCTTCATAATGCCGATTGCAGTGCCTCATCGGGTGTCCCTGCCTGACGCCATACCCACTATGATCAAATCTGGCACAGTCACTGTCTATATTGTTCAATCATACAAACCATTTACAAAGCCTGGTGGACTAGTTATATTGCAATCCTTGTTACTAAATAACATAGTAAGAATGAAGTATCTATAAAATTATTTGTATTAAGCATCCTTAATTTTGCCATTGAAGTGCATGCTTTCTGATACTGCCACCACATTTACCCCTTTTTTTGTGTTGCATGTCGTATGTGAAAAGATAGAGAGTTGACCAGATTGTGACACTTTATGATCAGCTGCTGGGAAGAGTGCCCTTACTGAAGAACAATGTACAACAACAACATATTTATATAGCACCTTTAACAAAGTAAAACATCCCAAGGCGCTTCACAGCAGTGTTACAAGACAAACAGAAAAATTTGACACCAAGGTACAAGAAATTACGACAGATGACCAAAAGCTGGGTTAAAGAGGTAGGTTTTAAGGAGCGTATTAAAGGAGGAAAGAGAGGTGGAAAGGTTTAGGGAGGGAGTTGCAGAGCTTTGGGCCAAAGCAGCTGAAGGCACAGTCACCAATGGCTGAGCAATTATAATCAGGGATGCTCAAGAGGGCAGAATTTGAGGAGCGCAGACATCTTGTGGGGTTGTGAGGCTGAAAGAGATTACAGGGATAGGGAGGGGTGAGGCCACAGAGGGATGTGTAAACAAGGATGAGAATTTTGAAATCGAGGCATTGTTTAACCGGGAGCCAATATAGGTCAGTGAGCACAGGAGTGACGGGTGATCGTGACATGGTGTGAGTTAGAACACGGGCTGCCGAGTTTACCATACTTTATTGTAATCTTCCTGAGACAGGAAATTACTGGGTGCTACACGAGGTGAATAGGTAGCAAATTGTTCTGTGGGGAAGCAGTGATGGTTGCTGCCTAGTTATCCAGAGAAAGCATCGGGCCAACAAGATGCTGTTGAGCTCATAAAGACTTAATTGGAGCTAAGAGAGGACTCGGTAGAAGCTACCAAGATCAATGAGAGAGGAAGAGAAGAGTGCTGGGATCAGATGCAAAATGGAAAAAGATAAGTAGGAGATATTTGACTTTTTGTTCAGCTACTTTGTGAAAATGTTGAGTATAAGGCTGAATTTCACTAACCTTAGCATGTATTCCTGTTAGGCAGCCCCTTAAAATTAAGCGAAATTCATTTTAGTTCAAAAATTTGCCCTATTTTACTGTATGTCACTTTTAAAATAAACATTGTTCCACATGTTTAAATATTACAAGCTTTATTGCTCGTAATCATAAATATCACCCCTGATATTTTGGTATTGACTATTCTGTAGAGCTCATGAGGGGTTTAATTGCTCTTCCTCTAGAGAATCTGAGGCAATGCCAACTTGGAAGTAAAGTGATTCAGAAAACTTTCTGGAAAGAAAAAAGGTAATACTGTGGTGTTAGGCTTGGCAGGTTGCACAATGCACGATACAATAGAATTTGCCATAGGGGGAATTAAGGGTAAGTGAAGCGGTCTCTTGAAAATTATGACGAGCTCTACATAACAAACATTTACCACCATTCAGTGTGAAACTTTGTAGTCTTTTTCTCATGAAAGTTTGGAATTCTGCCATGAACTTAGCAGACACAACACATCTTAGTGCAGCTTCTAGGTTTTTGTCCAGCAGTTGAGAGCGTTACTTTGACTTCCTCCGAGTGATTGCTGAGATCATTGACTCGCTCGCACAACTTGACATGCCAGCCCCGCCCCTGCTTTCCATCCAGAATGCAATTGGATGAGTTTTCCCTTTGCCATGACATGCATTTTTGGAACTGCTCATTATTGGCTGTGAATGCTTTCTTCTGGCCTGGAGTGACTATTCAATGGGTTGAGCAGGCCACGATGACCGCTCCTCACCCTCCAAATAAGGCCCTGAAGTTTGACATTTTCACCTGTATTACATGCAATTTTAGTAAATAACCAATAAAGAGGAACCAGGGAAGTAAAGCACACACAATCATCATCATAGGCAGTCCCTCGGAATCGAGGAAGACTTGCTTCCGTTCTTAAAAATGAATCCTTAGATGGCTGAACAGTCCAATATGAGAGCCACAGTCCGTGTCACAAGTGGGACAGATAATTGTTGAGGGAAAGGGTGGGTGGGACTGGTTTGCTGCACTGCGCTTGATTTCTGCATGCTCTCGGCGATGAGACTCGGATGCACTTCCTCCACTTAGGGCGGTCTTTGGCCAGGGACTCCCAGGTGTCAGTGGGGATGTTGCACTTTTTCAGGGAGGTTTTCAGGGTGTCCCTGTAACGTTTCCTCGGCCCACCTTTGGCTCGTTTGCCGTGAAGCAGTTCCAAGTAGAGCGCTTGCTTTGCGAGTCTCGTGTCTGGCATGCGAACAATGTGGCTTGCCCAGCGGAGCTGATCAAGTGTGGTCAGTGCTTCAATGCTGGGGATGTTGGTGCGACTGTCCTCCCAGGGGATTTGTAGGATCTTGCAGAGGCATCATTGGTGGCAATTTCTCCAGTGACTTGAGGTGTCTACTGTACATGGTCCATGTCTCTGAGCCATACAGGAGGGCGGGTATTACTGCAGCCCTGTAGACCATGAGCGTGGTGGCAGTTTTGAGGGCCTGATCTTCAAACACACTTTTCCTCAGGCGGCCGAAGGCTGCACTGCTGCTCTGGAGGCGGTGTTGAACCTCGTTGTCAATGTCTGCTCTTATTGATACTCGTTTCCCGAGGTATGGGAAATGGTCCATGTTGTCCAGGGCCGCGCCGTGGATCTTGATGACTGGGGGGGGCAGTGCTGTACGGCGAGGACAGGCTGATGGAGGACCTTTGTCTTACGGATGTTTAGCGTAAGGCCCACGCTTTCGTACGCCTCATTAAATACGTCGACTATGTTCTGGAGTTCAGCCTCTGTGTGCAGACGCAGTCCGCATACTGTAGCTAGACAACAGATTGGGGTGGTCTTGGACCTGGCCTGGAGATGGCGAAGGTTGAACAGGTTCCCATTGGTTCTGTAGTTTAGTTCCACTCCAGCGGGGAGCTTGTTGACTGAGATGGAACATGGCAGCGAGGAAGATTATACATGGCCGCCTTCGACCTTACTAAGGCCTTTGACACTGTCAACCGCGAGGGTCTATGGAGCGTCGTCCTCTATTTCGGATGACCCCAAAAGTTCGTCACTATCTTCCACCTGCTCCACGACGACATGCAGGCCGTGATCCTTACCAACGGATCCATTGCAGACCCAATCCACATCCGGACTGGGGTCAAACAGGGCTGCGTCATCGCCCCAACCCTCTTCTCAATCTTCCTTTTGTCTTACCATTTTACTAATAAATGCACAAAATGGTTAAAGTACACATGCATACTCGGTGTGAATGATTATTGAGATCCCATGCACAATGAAGGTGTCTATCACTCATTTTTTTATTTACTGATTTAAAAAAAATGCAATTATCCACATCTGGATTCCCAATTAGCTACATGTGGCTGGTGGGGAACATATTGGACCATCCAGTGAGCAAATTCAAGTAACTAGATGTTCTGTTTGACACCAGAGCAAAATCACACTCTGGAGGGAAGGCTTGCTTTTGGGACTGGATTTTGGTGCTGTGCATGTGAGAAATATCTGATGAAGCATAGGTAACCGTCAAAATCATTCACCAACAAGTTGTCAATAAAGCACACAATTCTAATTGTTTTGGTGTTAGCTCAATCCTTGGCTTCAGCTCCCTAATACATTATCACTTCATAGTTGGATGAGCAGATTATTGTCTTTGGATGCCACCACAAACTCTCTACACTAGCCACTGACTCCATCCGTCTCCCTGGTCACTGTCTGACGCTGAACCAAACCATTCACAACCGCAGCATCCTATTTGGCCCTGAGGTGAGCTTCTGACCCCATGTCCTTTCCATATCCAAGACCCTCTACCTCTGTAACATTGCCCAACTCACCCCAAGTCTTCACCCATTAACCCTGTGCTCACTGACCTACATTGGCTCCTGGTCCAGCAACGCCTCGATTTTAAAATCCTCATCCTGTTTTCAAATCCCTCCATGAGCTCACCCCACCCCATCCCTGTAAACTCCTCCAGCCCCACAACCCTCCGAGATTGCTGCGTTCCTCCAATGGAACTGGCCATTTGCACAATTCACTCCACCATTGGCGGCTGTGACTTCAGCTGCCTAAGTTCTAAGCTCTGGAATTCCCTCCTTAAAACTCGTCTCTTCTCTACCTCTCCTACTTTAAGATGCTCCTTAAAGCCTACCTCTTTGACCAAGGTTTAGCCACCCGTACTCGTATCTCCTTATGTGCCTTGGTGTCAAATTTAGTTTGATAACGTTGCTGCGAAGTGCCGTAGGACCTTTCACTGTTAAATTCGCTATATATAAGTTGTTGTATAACATCAATAAAGGAGTTCAGCTACATGTAGTGCGGCTCAGGAACTGACATATGACAATGGCACTTTGCCTCTTGGGAAGGGGAGGTAAAGGTAGTAAGACCCATGATTCCCTGCAGAATTTTACTCCCACTTCAAGGAGCACTGAGACTGTGAAACTTAGTCTAAACTGTCATCCTTTTAGAAGAAAACGCAGCATTTTGTTCCTAATCTATATTCTGGGAGATTTCAGGGCGCATACCGAATACAGGATCTTCAAATGCTCTACATTCGAATGAGTAGGAAACACACACAGGATGTTTGCTGTCTGTCTGAGAGATTTCTTTAGCATTAAGAAAACTATGACCATTAATACCATTCAAGAAGCCCCTTCACATTGAACAGCTGAATTATAACTGATATAGAGCACAACCACTTGAGCTGCCTCCTACTCTGGTTAACTGGTCACATTTTAACTTTTTCTCCACTGATAATTTCTATGAAAATTAAGCCAGATCCTGGCTGAAGATTTCCACTGAATGTAAAGGAAAAGCTGCTGAATTTGATGAATTTCATTCTGATTTCTCTTCCACTTCTAGTGCCTGGTTATCACAACCATTTACAGCCAGTGTTATTTTAACACTGTACTGTCCATCCCCTATAAGTTTCTTTGAATTACCAATTAGAATGTTTTCTACTTTTGACATATCGAGTTTGTTTTCTGTGACGCAGTCTTTGTTGTGATATGGAAACACTGGCTGTTCATGTGAGCTTGTGCTCGATCCACTTAGATAATTCTCAACGGTGCTCGCACAGTCCAATCTCTCCATAGCCACCATCATGTTGTATAAATCGTTCAGCGTGCCATTCTGTTCTTCAAATTTTTCTAGTGTTGCTGCAGCGGGACTCCCTTGGCATGAAAAGTAGCTATCCAAACAAAAGGATTTTTTTAAATACAGGGTTAGATATTCAAACAAAAGCTTAGCAGGCCACTAGAACAAGTATGTCATATCTGCAGTCGGCAGCATCATCCACTGGATTGCCAGTCTATGAAACATAAGTGATGTATTGTGCAGATGTGGTCACTTACAAAAGTCAGTGAAAAGTATTGAGTGAAACATAAAAGAATGAAAGACTTAAATTTATATAGCGCCTTTCACATCCTCAGACGGTCCCAAAGCACTTTACAGTGAATGAAAGACTTTGAAGTGTAGTCACAATTTGTAAATTAGGAAACTTGGCAGCCAATTTGCAAACGACAAGGTCAATCTCTGTCAAGGTCAATCCAAGTTCAATCTGTGGTTTCAACTGTGTTAGGTGGTATCAGTCAGAGCACCACATTTAACACTATTGTAATGTAGGAAACGCAGCAGCTAATTTTATGCATAGCAAGGTCCTACAAACAGCAATGAGATAGTGATCAAATAATCTGTTTTTGTGGGAGCCAATATAGGTCCGTAAGCACTGGGGTGATGGGTGAACGGAACATGATGCGAGTTAGGATAAGAGCAGCAGAGTTTTGGATGAGCTCAAGTTTATACAGGATGCAAGAAAGGAGGCAGACCAGGGGAGCATTGGAATAGTCGAGTCTAGATGTAACAAAGGCATATAGATGAGGGTTTCAGCAGCAGATGAGCAGAGACAAGGGTGTAAGGACAGAAGAATTAGGAGCAGGAGTTGATCACATAGCCCCTTGAGCCTGCTCTGCCATTCAATAAGATCATGGCTGATCTTTGACCTAAATTCCACTTTGCCACCAGATCCCCATATCCCTTGATTCCTCCCCCACCCAACCCCGAGTCCAAAAGTCTATCTATCTGAAGAGACGGGCAAAGTTATGGAGGTAGAAGTAGACAGTCTTGGTTATGAAGAGGATATGTGGTCGGAAGGCCAGCTCGGGTCAAATAGGACACCAAGTTTGTGAATGGTCTGGTTTAGCCTCAGACAGTGACCAGGAGGAGGGATGGAATCATGGCGCTATCTATAGAAGAGCAGGAGAGTTCTGGTGTCTTTACCAACACATCCCTCAATAAACACCACCAAAACATGTTAACTAGTCATTAGTCTCATTGCTGTTTGTGAGACCTTGCTGCGATGCTCCTACATTACAACAGTGGCAACACTTCAAAAATACTTCATTGGCTGTAAAGCATTTTGCGTTGTCTTGAGGATGTCAAAGGTGCATTTTTATAGCTTTCCCCCCCCGCCCCATACACACACACTACAAATAAAGAAACATATATATACTTGTCTGGCCTTAATTGCCCTTCAGAAAATTGTTTGCTGTTGAACACAATAGCGGAATTTCCAAATGACGGAACTTTTAAAATCACCCTAAACTTTAATAGTTTGTGATTCCATGAATGCGGATGGGGGTAGGAAGTCTGTTCATGATGTTCCAGCCATCATGAGTGTGGGGCAGGCTTGAATGGCCAGCTGGTCTTTTCCTTCCTGTCATTTTTATATGTGATTATGTGATGGTCTAATATAAATAGATTAAGTTCTCCGCTCCACTCCCTCTCTGTCCTCAGACTCCTACACTTTTCCAATGAAGCTCAACGCAAGCTCAAGGAACAGCACATCTTTCATTTAGGCATTTTGCAGCCTTCTGGACTCAACATAGAGTTCAACAATTTCAGACCTTAGCCCCTGCCTATATTTTGCTCTGATGTATTTTTTCTCTTTGTTTCCCATGGCAACTGGTAATTATCCTGTCATTCACATCCTGTCTAAACTAATCTTTTTCTAACTTGTGCCATTACCATCTCAATTCGGCCCATCATCCCTTTTTGTGTCTCTAATCTCTCCTGTCTTCCACCCTATCACAGACCTTCCCTTTTGTTCTTTCCTCCCCTTCCCTTCAGTGCTTCTTAAGAATCTGTTAATTTTGAGCTTTCGTCAGTTCTGACGAAGGGTCAGCGACCTGAAATGTTAACTCTGTTTCTCTCCACAGATGCTGCCTTACCGGCTGAGATTTCCAGCATTTTCTGTTTTTATTTCAGATTCCAGCATCAGTATTTTGCTTTTGTATGAATAGATTAAGGTTTGATATCCGTGTGAAACCTGGCCTTTTCTAAATTAAAAATTATTTTTACAAAATCTCTCACTCAATAATTAAAGTAAAATCCTTACCGAATCATTGTTCCACAAAGGCCTAGTTGTGAAGCTAATTTGCGCCAGTCGTTGCCGGTAATTGTACACGGTTCAAGAAGTATCTGAAGCTGCTCAAACAACTCGCGAGGAATCCTGTGCCAAAACAGAAGTGGGTAAGTGTGTGGAGCCATGGCTGTACTACAGAAACTGCTGTAAGTTTATGCATGTTCATGCTCTATACAAAGTTATCACCTTTTAGAGAGTCTTAAACCAGGCAGGGGGTGGGATGATGGTCTTGAGTTTTGGGACTTGCTTTGCTGATCATGAAAACTCATACCAAACCTTGAACTCTTGGGGCCTGAGATTTTTGGAGCTGCTTGTGCTGCTGCTTGAAGTGCAATGGGGGCAGGACTTCCATCTTCCAGTCTGTTCCAGCCCTGAAACCCATAGTGATCTTAAGGACTGCCACCATGCTGCATTCCTCTAATTTGGATATTTTTGGAGCTTTTATCTTTAAGGATGATAAAGCCTCTTTAACTGGATTATCCTGAAAGAATGGTATCTCACTGAGAGACTTGCCATTGAAATACATGGAACAACGTGACGTTGCTGTACTTACTGTGATATCTTCCTTACAACATCATAAACTCACACTTGGCAAGATGGCTTCAGCTCTGGAACTTGTCAGGTGACCTGTCACCTGATGCTTTATTATTGTAAACAGCAATGGCTGCATTACCACAGTAGTCCACTAGATGGAGCTTGTATATTACATCTAACTGATCGATGCACACTAAATCTGCCAGAAAAAGTTAGAACTAGTCCATTCCAGTGTAAGTAAATGTTTAACGGCATGATCAGTTTTAATTCTTGTCAAACAGCCTCTCTGGTACTGAAAATCAGCTTTAACAAGTGTGGAGTCTCATTCCGTCAGATTTTAATTATTGTTGGAGATTTAAAAAAATTAAATAGCAATTTTATTTTACTTCTTTCTGTCTCTTTTATCTCCCTCCTAATCCAATCTTTCTTTCCCTCTCTATTTCTTTTTCTGTACCTGATTTGATATTGAATTCAATATTCTAACGGACACATCCTGGTTCACATTCTGCGCTGCTCATGAACAATTCTTCAATCTGATCAATTAAGAAGATGAACAGTTGCTTTTCCTGTTCACACAGGTCCCAGATATCTTGTAGAGGGTGCAGCACTTTTTCAGTAAGTTTTTCAGTGATATCCTAGGCACGGAATGTTAGTGCAGCTCCCAGAGAGTGACGGGTGCACTCACCTATTGCAGTGATATTTCCCTGGCATCTTAATAGTAGCACACCTTGTGCTTATCTCATGGAAACGAAGAATCTCTGTGTATTGATCTTCCAGACCCTGTGCAGAAGGAGATGCAAGGTTTCAATCAATTAGGAACATAGGAACAGGAGTAGGCCATTCAGTCCCTTGAGCCTGTTCTGCTATTCAACTAGATCTTGGTTGATCTGCATTTTAACTCCATCTACTCACCTTGGCTGCATAACCCTTAATACCCTTGCCTAACAAAAAATAATTAGAATGTCTTTCACTTAACCGTGTCACCGTACTATTCTGCCCATAAAAGTACTGCTCAAACTATCCATCACGCAGCCTAAAATTGTGCATTAATCTATTGGAACAGAATGATACTTATTTATATGGTCTTTTTCTCTCCTCTTGGTGTCCCTGCACTGTGTATCATCCATGATTGAAGAGGTGGGCGAGTGACATACTTCCAGACCACTGATAGTGCCGCCCTAAACTAGAGAGTAAGTTTTCCAATTGTGCACTACCAGTTGTGCATGCCCATTAAGCAAGCCTGCAGCTCACTTCTGGATACAATATCTTGGGTTGTGTACAATTTCCAAATACTCGCAGTGAGTGAAGCTCCCAATCCTCGTTGGTTCGACAAGTTCATCCAGTGAGTAGCTGAGCCATTGAGAGCACAGGATCAAAAAAATAACCCAGATGTGTGAACGTTATGTGACCTCTTTCCCTACGGGCGTGTCTCAACAGCAGCATGACTGAGATAGAGAATTAATCTTGTAAGGGATTACAGAAGCAAGGCTTGTAATGACAATCTGTAATGCAATACACTGGAGCTGTAATACATTATCAAAAGGAACAGAAGTACAATGTAGGCATCCTAGATAAGGTGGGTTACTTACATGCTGGTATGTATGCATGGTCACTATTATTTCGGTGATGTCCTGATCTGAAATTTCATTCTGTTGGTAACAGAGAATAAAAGAGTCAGCCTTGAGCAAATGGGAACTGTTCAGAAACATAATGCCAAGAGTTCCAACGTTACTAGATGCAAATTACTAGATTCTGCACATTCAAAAACTGAAAACATTTGCATCCAAATCAGACATACTGAAACATGTCTGGAGCTTCCTCCATGGCTCAACAAGGTCATCCAATGAGTTGCTGAGAATACAGAGTAGTAAGACGCGCATAATGACTAAACAAATACCTTACATCAGCCCCTTTACAAAACCGACCACATTTCAAGTTAATGCAACATATTTCTACATTTTACCACATCAATTCAATCTGTGATCAGTGTTAGCTGATCTAAGGTAGAGATATTGTAATTAGCGAGTTTCTGGGTTAAGGAGGGGAAAGTTTCAACTGCTGACTGCTTTTCTGTGACCCTTGCTAGAGTGCATGTGTGCAGGTATTGGGTGAGGACAAGATTGGGCTTGCTGGAGATGCCCCTGCATGGTCTTATAGCTTAACTTGAATAATGGTGGCTTGGCTGAGGTATCAGAGGGTACTCTGCCCATGGAATCATAGCCCAGCAAGAAATTAATATTTTTAAGAATAGTGAGAAAAACAGTGATGTCTGATCACGATTATTACGGCTATTCATTCATCCATGATAAACCTCATTGCAGCATCCAATTGATTCTTAAATAATTCCAGGGTTTTTAGTCCATTTTCTGTGAGAAGAAATGTCTGATATCCTTTCTAAATTTACCTTTGACTAGCGGAACCTGTGACCCCTTGCCCTACTCTTGTGATTTTAGTTTAAAGTTTTCTGCATTTACCTGTTCTATTCACTAACTTTATATGCTTCTATAAGATCACTTCTCAGACCTCCTTTCATGACTGAAAAGCTTGACCTCGAGCATTTCTTATAGATCATCACTAGGAATCAACCTTGTGGTTTTTCTCTGCACTGACTCTAGACCTGGAGTGTATCTCTTGTGTCTGAGTGACCAGATCTGGGGTCAGTGTGGTCTGACCAGAGCTCTGTACAGTGTGATCACAACTTCCTCTGACTTGTGTTCTACTCTTTTGGCTACGTAGTTTAACATTCTATTGGCTTTATTGATTGGTATTGAGTCTACGAAGACATGGTTCTCTTTCAACACCATTTGTGTATCTGTCAGCCATTTTGCCATCCAAAATGCAGTACTTTCCACCTGTCTGCATTAAGTTTAATTTGCCCCAGAATAAGGTCAAGCAAGAGTGATGACAGAAGTCACATGAAGAGCTCGCATAAGAATGAAACAGTGACACATTGTGCTGTTATGTGGCTGTTACTGCAATCCACAATACTGAAGTAGTTTAAAGAAATGCAATTGAACTAGCATCTTAAGGATATTCTGTTAGTTCCCAACAGCTCATGCACTATTCACCAGTTAAGAATATTGTTTCTGAGTTTCTGCTAATTCCACTCTGCAATTGATCACTAGGATGATAGCACCCTGTGGTGACTTGTCTATTTCCCCTTCTTCAAGCTGAGCCAATGCCTTGCCATCATCTAGCCTCTCTCCTTAGACCACATCAGGCTGTGTGTCTCATTTCTTGGCATTTTTAACAATTGCAAAATAGAAGTAACATCTACCAAATTTCATAATTAGACCTAACTCTAAGGGAGGAATGTTAATATCACCGTCTGTTTATTTTTGAAGCATTACTTATGTTGTATCCCTTATTTTTAAACTTAAGCTGAAAATAATTGCTAGGGCAGGGATGATTCATGATATCACATCCCTGCTTGGGCTGGTGCACAAACCTGTTACAAACTTGATAAAACATCCAGTAAGACAGCTGTCAGCAAAGCTCCTTTCAGAATAATGAAAGAGTTGGCTTTGTGGATCGCTGTGGTTATCGAAGGTCCGAATGGCCTACTCCTGCACCTATTTTCTATGTTTCTATGTCCGCAAAGTTATAGGACAGGATTCCTCCCCCACAATACCTGACTTGGTGAGGCCCTGATGTCATTTGGGGCAGGTGCTGAGCAACCTATCTCATTAAAGGGGGGGGGAGGGAGGAGAGGGAGGGAAAGAAAGTCACATGCCAACCAGTGGTTGATTAAACAGCTACACTCCGGGAGAAGATATTTGTTCCCAGGAAGAGATGCAGAAAGAAGTGGGGTTGAAAGATGTTAAGATGTGATTGGTAAAGGATACAAGGAAGATGACAAAGATAGCCTTGTAAGTGGAGGGGCCAGAGGAGATAATGAGGTTGAGGGGATGGCCATGAATATGGGTAAGGGTTTATATTGATGGAGAGGTTTAGGGAGAAAAGACAACAGAATTTGAAAGGAAGAGGAATGGAATGCGGTGAGGTGCTTGAAGGAGGAAAAAGTGCCAGAGGAGTATGGGGAAAGGCTACGTTGTGACTTGATGAGGGCTAAACCACCACCAGGCTGTATGGGTAAAGTAGGTGCTGGAAAGTATAACCGGGTAGAGAAGTTTCATAAGGGGGAAAATGTTGAGCCGTTTGTCAAACCCAGGCTGTCAATACAATCTTTCCACAATGAGGTCATGGATGGCAAGGGCCTTGTTCGCAAGTGACATTCTGGAAGGAAATGTGGAAAGGGGACAGTGATTGTTGATTTGTTGGCAGAGTCCAGGGGACTGTGTGTGGGGGTTGGGGGGGGGCAGGTAATGGGATGAACAGGACGGAAAGGAGATTGGTACGGTTAGTCCTCAGTGCTCATGGGATTGGAGGTAATGTATTGGCATGGATAGAGGATTGGTTAATGGACAGAAAACAGAAAGTAGGAATAAACGGATCTTTCTCAGATTGGCAGGCTGTAACTAGTGGGGTGCCGCAAGAATCGGTGCTGGGACCTCAACTATTTACAATCTATATTACTGACCTAGATGAAGGGACAGAGTGTAATGAATCCAAGTTGATGATACAAAGTTAGCTGGGACAGTAAACTGTGAGGAGAACACGAGTCTGCAAAGGGATATAGATAAGACTAAGTGAGTGGGCAGTAAGATGGCAGTATACTGTAAGGAAATGTGAGGTTATTCACTTTGGTAGGAAGAATAGAAAAACAGAATATTTATTAAATGGTGAGAAACTTTTAAATGTTGGTGTTCAGTGAGATTTGGGTGTCATCGTGCAAGAAACAAGGAAAGTTAGCATGCAGGTCTAGCAAGCGATAAGGAAGTGCAGAGAGCAAAATTCACCAGAACGCCCCCTGTGTTTGGCCTCATTCGAAAGGAAATTTAATTTGGGACTATTAACCGAAAAGTTTGGAACTCTAAAGTGCTTATGGAAGAAACTACGAATTTTAATAGAGTTATGAACTTTTACAAGACAAATTCAAGCCTGTGGGCGGACCTAGGGAACAAAGGAAGCCCACTTGATTATTGGAACTGTCTGGGTGTGAGGACTGGGGTAACCTGTCTGGAAGAATAAGTATTTAGAAATCTTCCTCCACAAGAGACATTATCATCACAAAATCACCCAGAGATAGCTCCCCATCAACATGGGTCTGGACAAACCATTTTCAGCATATACATCACAGAGGCGAAAGACTAAACACAAAAGGACATTGCAATTACCAAACTAATATTTCCATCAGGAGACAGTTTTTCGAAAATCAACCCACCCAAGACATAGCAACTTTAACGAGCCCGACAAAATATTACAAAGAAGAACCAAGCCCGCCAAAATTATACAAAGGATTGTGAACAGATTGGGCGGCAAGATTAGAACACTGAAATCGTATAACTGCCCCTGTTTTCAACAGAGGTTAGAGGGAGAGAGGGGTGGTTGCTACTACCTCATCAAGACAAGGAGAGAAACCAACATGACAATTGTAAAACTAACTTCTCCAGCCTCGAAGTCTTGAAGTCCTGAAGGAAGGAATAACATCACCATCTACCATTAACTATCAAAAGGATTGGTAAGCATAAGTCCCTGCCTGCCCTGGAGTCTAACCTAGCTAGAATTAGGTATTGGGAGGTATAATTTTACTGCAACCCCCTTTGAATATGTAGTGTATGGTACTTTATTAGAGTGATTTTAAGTTTGACCTTGTACCTTTCCTTCTATTGTTCTTTATTAGAGTGATTGTAAGTTTGGCCGTGTATTTTCTTATTAAAATAATAAGCCTGTATTACCTTGGCTATAATAAAACGAAAGTTCTTTGCATCAAACTAGCGTCCTCTGCACTTTTGTCACACACCCCAAATAAATCCAGAGTACAGAACCCAAGGGAGGGGGAGCGATTCGAAACCGCTCAAGTTGGTCAGAAGGGAACCTGACCCCCTCATAGCGACCACACCCCAACACCTCTCCCTCTCTCTCTCTCTCTTTCCCCCCTCTTCCCCCCCCCCTTACAGAAGGCAAATGGCATGTTGTCCTTTTATTGCAAGGGAGTTGGAATATAAGAGTAAGGAAGTCTTGCTACAATTGTACAGGGCCTTGGTAAGACCAGACCTGGAGTACTGTGCACAGTTTTGGTCTTGTCTAAGGAAGGATATAATTGTCTTGGAGATGGTGCAACAAAAGTTCACTAGATTGATTCCTGGGAAGAGAGGGCTGTCTTATGATGAGAGATTGTGTAGAATAAGGCTGTCTTCTCTGGAGTTTAGAAGAATGAAAGGTGATCTCATTGAAACATACAAGATTCTGAAGGGGATTGACAGGGTAGATACTGAGAGGTTGGTTCCCCTGGCTGGAGTGTCTAGAACCAAGGGTCACCGTCTCAGGAAAAGGTGTGGGCCATTTAAGACAGAGATGAGGAGGAATTTCTTTACTCAGAGGGTTGTGAATCTTTGGAACTCTCTGCCCCAGAGGGCTGCGGATGCTGAGTCTGAGTATATTCAAGGCTGAGATATAGATTTTTGGACTCTAGGGGAAATCAAGGGATATGGAGATTGGGTGGGAAAGTGGAGTTGAGGTCGATGATCAGCCATGATCTTGTTCCTCCTATTTCTTAAGTTCTTATGTTCTTAGCGGATGTATTGGGTAGGAAAGTTGTCAAGAGAGGAGGATGAGGCAATTGGGTTTAGTGCTCTTTCAGCAACGAGTGCCTTGATGGGCACTGCTGAAAGTCACAAACGGTAGCTGTGGGCTTGTTCAAAGGGCACTGAAGCCTGCTACAGCAATAGGAAAGAAGGAAGGTTGAGGAGTTGAGATTGGTTGGGTTAGGGATTAGGGTGCTGGAGCAGTTAAGTACCTGAAAGGGAAGAGATGAAAGGTGGCATAGCTGGGTGAGGGGAAGGGAAAGAGAGAAATGTCTTGCTAGACTGTTTTTGGTGGTACTTGTTTGGGGTGAAATGTTGTCCAAGATGCCTTGAGAACTTCATGTTCACCTTCAGATAGTGCCTTAGGATTTTGAACAGGCAGAGAACAGGGACCAGATCACTTGGCAACTCTCATGGTTAACAAATAGTGCGTTGTATACGGGAACAAAGTAACACAATAAAATCTCTGAACTAACAGTAAAGCCATTGTTTCACCATCAGTAAGTGAATGAATCATGTTGCTGCATGATCACCACTCCTGCATTGCCGAAGAGAATACAAGACCAAGCTTGTAAAGGCTTCTTCTATGGTACAGTTGGAAAAGAATATAGGATTGAATTTCTGCGGGAGATCTCCTGATCATCTGGTGTTTATGCCGTTTGTCTAAGTTTTCCGCACGCCTTCCACTGAGGTTATGACGGGCAATCGGGAGAATCCCTGCAGAAATTCAAACCCAACATTTAACAGATGCAGGCTGGACGCCCCAGGTTTGATTCTTGGGCTGTGCTGAGTTAACTGATCTCAGTGATGGTGGCCGTTGCCGTGCTACCGTTGACCTCAGTGCCTCGGGCTAGAAAAGGTGTGACAAAAAGTGAAACCTGCTATTCTATGACTGATTATTTATTGGAGTCTTTCTGCTGGTCATAGCACACAACATGGTTACTGCAAGCTGTTTCTCAAGCTGCTTAGAATACATATCTCTGATTGGCTGAACTACACACAACAGAATAAGGTCTTGATGTGGTAAGAATGGTTGCTGCCATTTCCTCATTCAAGGTGGCCGATTGCTATGTATGTTTGTGTGTGGGCAAATGCAGTTGTGAATTTGCTGACTACTTGACCATGTCAGTATAGTTATGAGAAATACTGTTTTAATATCCTTTGTTTCAGGATATGTTCAAATACATCTGGGTCTGTAGCTTGGCAATATTGCAACCAGACAACAACAAATCTGAAATCATCATGGGCAGCAAATTGCCATGTAAGAAGTAAACAACCATGTTTCAAGAGTCATTTTAAGGTTGAAAGTTAGCACGAGTAGCATCTTTGCTGTCTTTGACATTTCAAAAGAATTAGTAAAAGTTTGTAGTTACTGTAGATATACTGGTCCTGAAATTCCACCATCCGCCGCCAGAAAAAAACCTTGCATTTATATAGCATCTTTCACAACCACCGAACGTTTCAAAGTGCTTTACAGCTAATGAAGTGCTTTGAGTGTCGTCACTGTTGTAATATGGTAACAAGACTTAAATCGTTCTTGTGCGCAGGCACTGACCTTGTTACAAATCCCAGATACATCTGTTTGCGGTGGTGGTAGGAGAGTGTGTCACCTTCTCAAAGATAGACTATCAGTAACCAGGAAAAGGAGAAACAGCAGCAAGCGAAAGAAAAGGAAGAATGGCCAATTATAGTAAGAATGATTTGAAGCATTTCTTGTGATATAAGGAAAAGGAATGATGCACTTTCTTTTGCAAGAGCTATTTAGAAGTGTTGACATTAAATGCAACCATACTCCAGCGAAGAGTTGGTGCCTCCAATACAGGAGGGGAGAAAATAAACTAGACTTCCTTAACTTCTCAGTCACAAGATATTATGGATTACAAAGGCTATTCGGCCTATCTTAATTCATCCATCCATCCAGAAACAACCCTATTGTCGTGTCTCCCCCACCCAACCATTGCTGAAACTAGTTCTTTCTTAAATGATTCCAGGGTTTTCACCTCCACCACTTTGTCTTGAGTCCATTCCAAGTGTTGGTCATTCTCCACATGAAGTAGAACCTCTCGCAATCGATGCTAAAGCTACCTTATACTCGTTTGAATCTCTGTCCCTTTATCCTACTCCCACTATTTGAAACAGTATTTAGGATCAATCTTTTCTTTGCCATTTGCTCTCTTCTATACCTCAACAGGATCACATCTCCAACATCTAAACTGAAATGCCCAAGTCTCTCCAGTTTTTCTCAGAGACCCCACTGGGGATTAGCCTGGTGGCACTTCTTTGCACTGCCTCCAGCAGTTGAATGTCTCCCTTTTTCACAGCAACCAGAACTGGTTTCCGACAATCGACACGCCTTTAAAAGGGACTAACTTTATACTGCACTTTTTTGACCGACTGGCGACAAGCCTTAACCCGGCCGAATCGTGCCATCCACATGGTGCCAGAAGCAGGACCTGAGCCTCTGACTCTCTTCCCCACACTCCCACCCCCCGGCCGGCGTGGCCCAATGGCGGCAGGAGGGGGCCGATGATGGGGGGCTGCTGTTTCTCCGTGAGCCCGCTTCTCCGGCCGCCTGGGCCTCCCGCTGAGCTGCAAGTCCCGAGCCTCCCGTGAGCCATGAGATCCGGGCGGCGGCTGAGAGAGAGAGAGGCTGGGTGGTGGGAGTCAGAGGGGCTGGGGGTGGGGTGAGAGAGCGAGAGAGAGAGAGGGAGGGGGGGGGGGGCTGTGTAGAGAGAGAGAGGGAGGGGGAGGGCTGTAGAGAGAGAGAGAGAGGGAGGGGGGGCTGTAGAGAGAGAGAGAGGGGGGGGGGCTGTGGAGAGAGAGAGAGAGAGGGGGGGCTGGGGGGAGAGAGAGAGAGAGGGGTGGCTGGGGGGAGTGAGAGAGAGGGATGGTGGGGAGAGAG
>NC_091993.1:77862164-77867164 GCF_044704955.1 Pristiophorus japonicus | reverse complement strand
TCTCCCCCACTCCCCCCTCTCTCTCTCTCCCCCTCTCCCCCTCTCTCTCTCTCTCTCTTTCTCCCCACTCCCCTCTCTCTCTCTCTCTCTCTCCCTCCCACTCCCCTCTCTCCCCACTCCCCACTCCCCTCTCTCTCTCTCTCTCTCTCTCTCTCTCCCCCACTCCCCTCTCTCTCTCTCCCCCACTCCCCATTCTCTCTCTCCCCCACTCCCCTCTCTCTCTCTCTCCCCCACTCCCCTCTCTCGCTCTCTCTCCCCCACTCCCCTCTCTCGCTCTCACCCCCCCCACTCCCCTCTCTCGCTCTCACCCCCCCCACTCCCCTCTCTCGCTCTCACCCACCTCACTCCCCTCTCTCGCTCTCTCCCCCCCACTCCCCTCTCTCGCTCTCACCCCCCCACTCCCCTCTCTCCCCCACTACCCTCACTCGCTCTCTCCCCCACTCTCCTCTCTCGCTCTCTCCACCACTCCCCTCTCTCGCTCTCTCTTTTCTCTCCCTCCCCCACTCCCTCTCTCCCCCACTCCCCTCTCTCTCTCTCTCTCTCCCCCACTCCCCTCTCCCTCTCTCTCTCCCCCCCATTCCCCTCTCACTCTCTCTCCCCCCCACTTCCCTCTCACTCTCTCTCTCTCTCTCTCCCACTCCCCTCTCTCTCTCTCTCTCTCCCCCCCACTCCCCTCTCTCTCTCTCTCCCCCCCACTCCCCTCTCTCTCTCCCCCACTCCCCTCTCCTCCCTCTCCTCCCCTCTCCCCCCCATTCCCCTCTCACTCTCTCTCCCCCCCACTCCCCTCTCACTCTCTCTCTCTCTCTCTCTCTCTCCCCACTCCCCTCTCTCTCTCTCTCTCCCCCCCACTCCCCTCTCTCTCTCCCCCCCCACTCCCATCTCTCTCTCCCCCCCACTCCCCTTTCTCTCTCTCTCCCCCACTCCCCCTCTCTCTCTCTCTCTCTCCCCCACTCCTGTCTCTCCCCCACTCCCCTCTCTCTCTCTCTCCCCTCTCCCCCACTCCCCTCTCTCTCCCACTCCCCTCTCTCTCCCACTCCCCTCTCTCCCCCCACTCCCCCCTCTCTCTCTCTCCCCCTCTCCCCTCTCTCTCTCTCCCATTCCCCCCTCTCTCTCTCTCTCTCCCTCCCACTCCCCTCTCTCCCACTCCCCCACTCCCCTCTCTCTCTCTCTCTCCCCCCACTCCCCTCTCTCTCTCTCCCCCACTCCCTCTCTCTCTCTCCCCCACTCCCCATTCTCTCTCTCTCTCTCTCCCTTCCCCCCCTCTCTCCCCCACTCCCCCCTTCCCCCCTCTCTCTCTCCCCCCCACTCCCCTCTCACTCTCCCCCCCCACTCCCCTCTCACTCTCTCCCCCCCACTCCCCTCTCTCGCTCTCTCTCCCCCACTCCCCTCTCTCGCTCTCTCCCCCCCTCTCCCCCTCCCTCTCTCTCTCTCTCTTCCCCCCCTCCCACTCCCCTCTCTCTCTCTCTCTCTCTCTTCCCCCCCACTCCCCTCTCTCTCTCCTCTCTCTCTCCCCCCCCCACTCCCCTCTCTCTTTCTCTCTCTCCCACTCCCCTCTCTCTCTCCCCCCACTCCCCTCTCTCTCTCCCCCACTCCCCTCTCTCTCTCGCCCCCACTCCCCTCTCTCTCTCCCCCACTCCCCTCTCTCTCTCTCTCTCTCTCTCACCCACACCCCTCTCTCCCCCCCACTCCTCTCTCTCTCTCTCTCCCTCTCTCCCCCACTCCCCTCTCTCTCTCTCTCTCTCTCCCTCCCACTCCTCTCTCTCCCACTCCCCACTCCCCTCTCTCTCTCTCCCCCACTCCCCCCTCTCTCTCTCTCTCTCCCCCACTCCCCTCTCTCTCTCTCCCACTACCCCCTTCTCTCTCCCCCACTCCCCCCTCTCTCTCTCCCCCACTCCCCCCCTTCCCCCTCTCTCTCCCCCCCACTCCCCTCTCGCTCTCTCCCCCCTCTCGCTCTCTCTCCCCCACTCCCCTCTCTCGCTCTCCCCCACTCCTCTCTCCTCTCTCTCTCTCTCTCTCTCCCCCACTCCCCCCTCTCTCTCCCCCCCACTCCCCTCTCTCCCCCCCCACTCCTCTCTCTCCCCCCCCCACTCCCCTCTCTCCCCCCCACTCCCCTCTCTCCCCCCCACTCCCCCTCTCTCCCCCCCCCCACAACTCTCTCTCTCTCTCTCTTCCCCCCCCCACTCCTCTCTCTCTCTCTCTCTCTCTCTTCCCCCCCACTCCTCTCTCTCTCTCTCTCTCCCCCCCCTCTCCCCCCCCACTCCTCTCTCTCTCTCCCCCCCACTCCCCTTTCTCTCTCTCTCCCCCACTCCTCTCTCTCTCTCTCTCTCCCCCCCACTCCCCCCTCTCTCTCTCTCCCCCACTCCCCCCTTCCCCCCCTCTCCTCTCGCTCTGTCCCCCTCTTCTCTCGCTCTCTCCCCCCCACTCCCCTCTCTCGCTCTCTCCCCCCCACTCCCCTCTCTCGCTCTCTCCCCCCCACTCCCCTCTCTCGCTCTCTCCCCCCCACTCCCCTCTCTCGCTCTCTCCCCCCCACTCCCCTCTCTCCCCCCCACTCCCCTCTCTCGCTCTCACCCCCCCCACTCCCCTCTCTCACTCTCTCCCCCCCACTCCCCTCTCTCCCCCACTCCCCTCTCTCTCTCTCTCTCTCTCCCCCACTCCCCTCTCTCTCTCTCTCTCTCTCCCCCACTCCTCTCTCTCTCTCTCTCTCTCCCCCACTCCCTCTCTCTCTCTCTCTCACTCTCTCTCTCCCACTCCCTCTCTCTCTCTCTCTCTCTCTCTCTCCCCCACTCCCCTCTCTCTCTCTCCCCCACTCCCCTCTCTCTCTCTCCCCCACTCCCCTCTCCCCCACTCCCTCTCCCCCACTCCCCTCTCTCTCTCCCCCCCCACTCCCCTCTCTCTCCCCCCCACTCCCCTCTCTCTCCCCCCCACTCCCTCTCTCTCTTCCCCCACTCCCCTCTCTCTCTCTCTCTCTCCCCCACTCCCCTCTCTCTACACCCCACCTCCCCTCTCTCTACCCCCCACTCCCCTCTCTCTCCCCCCACTCCCCTCTCTCTCTCTCCCCCACTCCTCTCTCTCTCTCACCCTCCACTCCCCTCTCTCTCTCTCCCCCCACTCCCCTCTCTCTCTCTCCCCCCCACTCCCCTCTCTCTTCTCTCTCCCCCCCACTCCCCTCTCTCTCTCTTTCCCCCCCACTCCCCTCTCTCTCTCTCTCTCTCTCACTACCCCCTCTCTCTCTCACTACCCCCTCTCTCTCTCACTACCCCCTCTCTCTCTCTCTCTCTCTCTCCCACACCCCTCTCTCTCTCCCCCACTACCCCCTCTCTCTCTCCCCCACTCCCCTCTCTCTCTCCCCCACTACCCCCTCTCTCTCTCCCCCACTCCTCTCTCTCTCTCTCTCTCTCCCCCACTCCTCTCTCTCTCTCTCTCTCTCTTCCCCACTCCCCCCTCTCTCTCTCCCCCCCACTCCCCCCTCTCTCTCTCTCCCCCACTCCCCCCTTCCGCCCCCTCTCCTCTCGCTCTCTCCCCCCTCTTCTCTCGCTCTCTCCCCCACTCCCCTCTCATCCCCCCACTCCCCTCTCTCGCTCTCTCCCCCCCACTCCCCTCTCTCGCTCTCTCTCCCCCACTCCCCTCTCTCGCTCTCTCTCTCTCCCCCACTCCCCTCTCTCGCTCTCTCTCTCCCCCCACTCCCCTCTCTCGCTCTCTCTCTCTCTCTCCCCCACTCCCCCCTCTCTGTCCCCCCCCACTCCCCTCTCTCCCCCCCCACTCCCCTCTCTCCCCCCCCACTCCCCCTCTCTCCCCCCCCACTCCCCTCTCTCCCCCCCCCACTCCCCTCTCTCTCTCTCTCTCTCTTCCCCCCCCCCCCACTCCCCTCTCTCGCTCTCACCCCCCCAACTCCCCTCTCTCGCTCTCACCCCCCCCACTCCCCTCTCTCGCTCTCACCCCCCCCCACTCCCCTCTCTCGCTCTCTCCCCCCCACTCCCCTCTCTCCCCCACTACCCTCTCTCGCTCTCTCCCCCACTCTCCTCTCTCGCTCTCTCCACCACTCCCCTCTCTCTCTCTCTCTCCCTCCCCCACTCCCTCTCTCCACCAATCCCCTCTCTCTCTCTCCCCCACTCCCCTTTCCCCTCTCTCTCCCCCCCACTCCCCTCTCACTCTCTCCCACTCCCCTCTCTCTCTCTCTCTCTCTCTCCCCCCCACTCCCCTCTCTCTCTCTCCCCCAACTCCCATCTCTTTCTCTCCCCCCCACTCCCCTTTCTCTCTCTCCCCCACTGCCCTCTCTCTCTCTCCCTCTCACCCACACCCCTCTCTCCCCCCCACTCCTCTCTCTCTCTCTCTCTCCCCTCTCTCTCTCTCTCTCTCTCCCCCCCCCTCCCCCCCCACTCCTCTCTCTCTCCCCCCCACTCCCCCCTCTCTCTCTCTCTCTCTCCCTCTCTCCCCCACTCCTCTCTCTCTCTCTCTCTCTCTCTCTCTCTCTCTCTCTCTCCCCCCCACTCCCCCCCCTCTCTCTCTCCCCCACTCCCCCCTTCCCCCCCCTCTCCTCTCGCTCTCTCCCCACTCTTCTCTCGCTCTCTCCCCCCCACTCCCCTCTCGCTCTCATCCCCCCACTCCCCTCTCTCGCTCTCTCCCCCTCTCTCGCTCTCTCCCCCCCACTCCCCTCTCTCGCTCTCTCCCCCCCACTCCCCTCTCTCCCCCCCACTCCCCTCTCTCGCTCTCACCCCCCCCACTCCCCTCTCTCGCTCTCACCCCCCCCCACTCCCCTCTCTCACTCTCTCCCCTCTCGCTCTCTCCCCCACTCCCCTCTCTCTCTCTCTCTCTCTCTCTCTCCCCCACTCACCTCTCTCTCTCTCTCTCTCTCTCCCCCACTCCTCTCTCTCTCTCTCTCCCCCACTCCCCTCTCTCTCTCTCCCCCACTCCCCTCTCTCTCTCTCCCCCACTCCCCTCTCTCTCTCTCCCCCACTCCCCTCTCTCTCTCTCTCCCCCACTCCCCTCTCTCTCTCTCCCCC